>NC_091821.1:35077272-35377272 GCF_038994185.2 Dermacentor albipictus
GCCGATGATCAATGGTTAGGCCCAAATAGGTGACCCCCCGCTGCCATGGGACGGTGGTGTTTGCAATGCGCAACTGTTTTACGTAGTGGCGTGCTGAGGCCAGCGGTGTACAAGTAGTCTTTGCCGGGGACACGGAGAGGCCAATGCCACCGAGGAAGGAGATTACCGCCTCTAATGCCCTCTCAAGGGAGCCCCGGATGGCAGCGATACTTCTCCTACAGCGCCACGTCATCTGTGTAGATAGCGCAGCGGACTGGGTAGCGGCTGTCAGCCGGTAGTGCTGGTGTGAGTCCTGCAAGGCCAGGTTGAAGAGCAAAGGGCTCAGCACTGGTCCCTGTGCGACACCGGAGGTCATGTTTCTGGGATCGCTGAGCATCTTGCCTACCCGCACCCGAAAGCCCCGGCCCACCAGGAAGGCAGAGATGAAGCCCCGGAGACATCCCCTGACGCCTAAGCAGTCCAGTGTACCCTCGATCACCTCGCGTGGCAGGCGGTCAAAGGCACTCTGGACGTCCAGGAGCCGCAGCATGGCAACGTCCTCAGTGCCCCTGGCATCCTCCAGGGTGGCCACCACATCTGCGATGGAGTCCGCCGTTGAGCGCTTGTGCCTGAAGCCAGATTGCTGTTCTGCAAAGTACTTCAGCTGGGCAGCTATCCATTCGAGCCACGATAGGGCCATCTTCTCCATCACGTTGCATGCTGCAAAGATAAGGGAGATTGGCCTGTAGCAGGACAGCAGGTCGCAGGCTTCAGTCACTCACCTCGTGAGATTTGCGCCCGCACCCCCACGAGGTGTGAAAGAGTGTAGTTCGTGTGTCGCCGCACCAGGGGCAGATGCCGCGACATGTTTGGGGGTACATTTTGCTGTATCTGTGTAGGTTTGGGAACGTGTTCGTCTGAATAAGTCTGAGAGCTACTGCCTCTTCAGTGCTGAGCTTTCTGTGAGCGGGAGGATAAATCCTGTGGTTTAGGCGCTGGATCTCGAGTCGGTCGCAGTAATTGAATAGCAGGGGCACGAAGGTAAAGGGTGGAGCTTGATGAGATGATTGGTTTTGCCCCGCTAGGTTGATTAGCGTTCGAGCTAAAGCATTCGCCGGTTCGTTCTCCTCCAGTCCCGCGTGGACCCGCGTCCACGTGATTTGATGGGATTCTTGTAGCCTCGGGCCTAGAATCTGAGCCGCCCGCAGCGGTGTTCGTCCGTTGGTAAAGTTACGGCAGGCCTATTGCAAGTCGGTAATGACAGGAACTTCCCTGCCTACCCTGTCTTGTTGCTTTATTACTAGCGCCGCGGCTATGGTCTCAGCCGCAGCTGGGGTCTCTGCCCTGACGGGGCCCGCGAGGTTCAAAGAGTTATCTCTCCCGTTCATGGCAGCTACTGCGAAGAGGCCCCCTGCAGGGTACGCCGCCACGCCCTCGTACGTTACGTACGGGTCACCCTTGAATTGTCGGAGCTGTCTGTCGACGCGAGCCTTGCATCGTCCTTCAGGGAGTTCATGACTCATGTGCTTCGGTATGGGGTTTGCCTTGATCTTACCTCTGACCTCGGGCGGGAGTGATCGTTGCCCATCGAGGGCACGGAGCTTCGTTGCCGTTCCGGTGATTCGGAGGAAGAAGAAAACGATGCTATTTTCTGCTACCCATGAGGGAGCACAGCTCAGCATCAGGGAGAGCGAGAAAAAAGAGAAGTAAGGAGGGGAAGAAAGTAAGTTGTGGGAAGGGTCAGGCTGTCGCAACGTGTCATGGCAGGGCACCTCAAGGAGTAGGTGGCCGGGGGATCGGCTACAAGACGGCAAGTCCGGCCGCAGCAGCAAACTCGAGGAAGGCCTGCAATGCTGCGTCCGGGAACAGGCGGGGGAAGAGAAGGCCTTCTACGGTATTGGCTGTAAGGCTGAGGCGGCGCTATGCGGCTGTCGCCTCCTGTCGTTGAGAGGCTAGTCCTAGACAATGGCACAGGATATGCTCCAGGGTTTCAGGGGAGCCACATCTCCTACAGGCAGGTGATGCGATTCTCCCTACGCTAAATTTCCGAGCGGCGGGCCAAACGTTGCCTGTACTGAGGCGCAGGAGGAGTACCTGTTCTCGTCTCGTGAGTCCCTTCTCGGGGAGGGGCTTTGGTGGCTTGCCGCTAGCCAACCGCGCGTTCGGGTGGGCTGTGGTCATCAGTTTTAGCAGCCGGTGCCGTGTATAGTCGGATGCGGCTACCGCAGTGGTTACAGCAAGGGGAGCATAGTGGGCTGCTTTGGCTGCAGCATCCGCTTCTTCATTTCCGGCTATCCCTACGTGTGAGGGCAGCCAGTGGAGCGAGAGGGGGATGCCACTCCTCTGGATAGAAGAGAGTTTAGCCAAGAACAGGGTGACGGTGACTCCAGCTCGATCGGGTTCGAGTAGTCCTAGAAGAGCCGGGCGAGAATCTGAGATGATGGCTACGGGCACCTGCGGTGGGTGCTCCGCAAGGAAGTCGGCTGCCAGGTCTTGCAGCTCTAGCGCACTAGCGCAGGACACTAGCGCCAGAGTTTCCCTATAGTATATTTTTATGTAGGAAACTCTACAGCCCCGTCACAAACACGCAGTCCCCGCGTCGGTTGTGCCGACATGCGTGTCTGCGTCGTTTCTTGTGTAGCTTAGTATGAAAATCGACACAGTGTGTCACGACAGGCCTCACTTCTAACACTTAATTGACGGATGACGAAACGATGGCATAAATACTATGGGAACAAATCGAGAGTTACTTCTTGCCTTTCCTTCATGTTGCACGTGTCACTTCTGTCGAGCACGGCGGGGTACGATTCGCGCTTTCTCCGAAGCTGAACGTCAGACGAGGAAACAATATGTGCCAGTGTGTAGTAAAGCGCAAGACACATGGTGCAATTTTGCGTGCGATCCGTCGTATACGGAGCGTCATGTCCGACTTGCCGCATACAATTCGGGACCCATGGTACTAATGAGGGAGCGACGTTTTCATTGCGTTTCACCACAATTAAAACGCCGCGAAAATCACATGCGTGCCAAGTCGAACCGTGAAGACAACAGTCACACGTGCTCATGCACAGAGAGCGGGGGAAAGAGGCAGAAGGGTTAGGGAAGAGACATCGCAATGCTGACCACAGCGCCACCACGGCCACTGTGGTGGCGGCATGAATCGAAGGAGCGGGCTTTTGCCGCGAACATACGGGCGTTGGCACCATACTTCTAGCCACCATAGTATGCACGTTTCTGTCGCCTGCTGTTCCCATCGATATCAGTTATCACTGTTGCCGGCATCCGTACACAGTAAGTAGAAGAGACTCCACAGATAGTAAAATTATGCTTCAAAAATTTTGAGACGTTTCCCAAGTGAACTGCTGTGGGTATAGATGCTTCAAATAGTAGGCTTTCCTTGGAGACAAGAAAAAGGGAGTGCTTGAAAATCAGTGATCGGTCCCTTTAAAGGAACCCACACCAAGTCAGGTCATTTTGAGCTGACAAGCGTAGTGCATATAGTGCGCGCTAACGATCGTGTTTGCTAAGTATGCCAGTCTGCCGGGTTGTGGGCTCGCAAGCTAACGTGCCTCCTGTTTTGCAGCAATCGCATCCCCGGCTGTTCAACGGCAAAGAAGATATTCCTGCTGCCCTGGTCGACACCGTACGCCGACTGGTGTGGGTGTTCAAGCTGCGCATGCGTCAACGTTCCGCTGGCCATTGTCTGTCCGGCAGCGCGCGAGGGACGCTATCGGGGACCAGACCGCATACAAAAGCGGCAGCAGACAGCCATCCTGTCGCAGTCTGACGGGGTGTGGGCTCGCAAGCTAACATGCCTTCTGTTTTGTAGGTAAGCCACAATTTTAGCGATAGCCACTTATTTTCTTGCTTTGTTTCCCCCGTCTGACTGCGACAGGGCCTTTTGCGTTGTGCTGTGTATTTTGCCATGTCCTTTGCATCCAGAATTGCAAACTGTGCTGCTTGCTGCGAACCGGTGCCACGGGATGCGCTAAGCGTGCGCTGTTGTGAATGTAGCAGCTTATATCGCACTGAGAAGTGCTCAGGCGTTGCAAAAAAAGAACGTAAAAGTAAGCTGGGTGTGTTTAGAGTGCGCCATGAAACAAACAACATATGACGCAATGATCAATTCTGCAGAGCCGCAGCCCACTCTGCGAGACGTAATGGTTGCCATAAGCTCTGTTCAAAGCAGGCTAGTTGAATTCTACTTCCGAGTAGACAGACTTGGTAAGGCCATGCAGTTGCAGTCTACTAAGAATGACTCAGTGCTGGGATTAGCTGAAACGCAGAGTAAGCTGATCAGAAAAGTTGGAAGCTCGATGGAAATACTGTCAAAAAGTATGCTGAAATAACATGTATTGTTTCTCAGAGCAGACAGGTTGCTGCTCTCAGGAAATACTACGATGAATTAGACACACCTCTTGCGGTGAAGGGCAAGGAAATCGCGCAACTGCAGACAGCGGTCACAGATTTGGAGATTTATTCTAGAAGGAATAATATCAAAATTCATAGCGTGAAACCTGGTGCTAATGAAGACCTTAACATTGTTTTCAAATCACTAGTAGAAAAACTAGATATAGCATCGCTGACCACTGATTGTATTGATGCAGATCATAGGCTGCCAGCTAGGGAAGGAAGTATACCGCCCATAATCGTTAAATTCACTTCAAGAGTACAAAGAGACACATGGTATAGCAAGCGTAGAATCTTGATAAAGGAAAACATTTTCATTAATGAGCTTGACTGCTGAAACAAGGAGACTGATCTGGCAGGCAAACCAAGTTGCAAAGGCTAAGGCATTCAAGTTTGTGTGGACCAAGAATGGAATGGTTTCCATGAGAAAAATTGAAGGATCTGGTGCGAAGAAAATTGTCAGCGAAGCTGATCGATCAAGGCTGATTTAGTCATGTCCTCTGCGCTCAATTCATTCGCAGAATGGGTACAAAGAAGGTTACGCTCTAATGATAGCTGCACTGCACCATTTCTAGAGCTTGTGCACACTAATATCTGAAGCATTAAAAAGCACTGGAATTCTCTAAATGTGTACTTGAGCGAAGCATTGCGATACTTAGACATCCTCATATTAACAGAGATAAATATAACCAGTCCGAATCTGCAGCCTACGTTATGAAAGGTTTACAGTCACATTCAAAGTGCCGTGAACTGAGCAAGGGCGATGACATCGATGTTTTTGTTAGAAACGAAAGGATAATGGAAGCAATTTCTGCTGACTTGATAACAGCATTCATTGTAGTGAAATTGATAACAGCATCCATTGTGGAACTATCTTATGAAGAAGATAGATTATGGATGCTTTGTAAAAGTTACCTGACAAATCTAGATCTGCAAAAAGAATATCGAGCCGCACGTAACAAGCTTATGCTATGTTCAGACTACGTTCGTAAGGCGCCGATTTTTCGTAACATGCGTAAGCGGAAGCGCAACAAGCGTATGCGTCTAGCTCAGACTGTGAACGTAAAGGTACCAACGTGCGCAATTCACGGGAAAATCGTGGGTGAGAGTGTTAAAGGGTCGGCAACATTTACGACTGCGATATTACGACCGTTGCGACACAGCCAATGACCGATAAGCTTTTTCAACAACCGGTGACGACACTTCCGTCCTCCCGTCTGCAGACAGCTCCGGGCGCGGGAAGTGCCATTCCGCCATTCCGTGCGCACGATTGGCTGTGTTCGTGAAAATTTGTGCAGTACGTGCGCCTTGCGAGACTGTTTTCAGTTCATCTGGTTTATCCGCCGAGGAAATCAATGGCCGCAGATGCGTGCTCCGAACTTGGATGAGTGGTCTCATTAGGTTTTCAAGGAAGCGGAACTGCTGGGGCGACATGCGCATGAAGTTATGAAACATCGCAGCGTCACCAACTCGGACCTTGGCGTAAAGGTTGCGAAAATCGCCGTCCTCGTCCCTGTCGAGAAATACTTGCCGCACCCAAACCCTTCTGCGTCGCCTTCGTCGTCTTTGGGCGATTGAATACATGAATATAAGTTTGTTTTGAGCGTGAATTTCTTCGATCTCGGCCAGCGCTCGCATGTTGACAGGAGCCATATTGGACCGCTGGTGACGTCGATTCTGCAGCTCCAAATTTGATTGGCCTGTTGTAAAAGCCGTAATTTAAGCAGCAGTAAGTGTGAACAAAGGTGCCGGCTTAACTGCCGTAACGTGTTTTACGGCCGTTACGTTCGATACGCCGAAAGAGCTGTTACGCGCGTTACGACCGTAGTGTGAACATAGCTTTACTGCTCAGTTACGAGTAATGCTATGTTCACACTATGGTCGTAAAGCGCGTAACAGCTCTTTTGGCGTATCGAACGTAACGGCTGTAAAAAACGTTACGGCAGTTAAGCCGGCACCTTTGTTCACATTTACTGCTGCTTAAACTACGGCTTTTACAACAGGCCAATCAAATTTGGAGCTGCAGAATCGACGTCACCAGCGGTCCAATATGGCTCCTGCCAACATGCGAGCGCTGGCCGAGATCGAAGAAATTCACACTCAAAACAAACTTATAGTCATGTATTCAATCGCCCAAAGACGACGAAGGCGACGCAGAAGGGTTTGGGTGCGGCAGGTATTTCTCGACAGGGCCGTGGACGGCGATTTTCACAACCTTTTCGCCAAGCTCCGAGTTGGTGACGCCGCGATGTTTCATAACATCATGCGCATGTCGCCCCAGCAGTTCCGCTTCCTTGAAAACCTAATGAGACCACTCATCGAAGTTCGGAGCATGAATCTGCGGCCATCGATTTCCTCGGCGGATAAACCAGATGAACTGAAAACAGTCTCGCAAGGCGCACTGCAAAAATTTTCACGAACACAGCCAATCGTGCGCACGGAATGGTGCAATGGCACTTCCCGCGCCCGGAGCTGTCTGCAGACGGGAGGACGGAAGTGTCGTCACCGGTTGTTGAAAGCCGAAAGCTTATCGGTCATTGGCTGTGTTGCAACGGTCGTAACATAACAGTCGTAAATGTTGCCGACCCTTTAACACTCTCACCCACGATGTTTGCGAGAATTGCGCACGTTGGTACCTTTGCGTTCGCAGTCTGAACTAGACGCATACGCTTGTTGCGCTTCCGCTTACGTATGTTACGAAAAATCGGCGCCTTACGAACGTAGTCTGAACATAGCATAAGTAAACCGGAATGCTATGCTGAAAAATTTTCAGTGTCGCAGTAACGTAAGAAAGACGTAGAGCTTGCTGAATGACTTGGTGGGAAAACTTGAATGTAAACTCTAGGCGATGGCTTGCTGAAAACATTTTCGCCGGCATAGTCATTGGACATTGCTAACTCCTTAAAGATGCCTTTGAACTATCACTAACAAAACTAAAACAGCAGTCTTCTAGACCTCCGAGTTTAAATTACCTAGGTCAAACGATTCCAAACTCAGCTATTCTACCATCCATCAATGCAAGTGGCCTGTGGAACTTGATTAAAGCAATTCCACTCAACAAACCGGCAGATTATGACCGAATAAGAGCGCCAGATATGAAGTGCAATTTCTATAATCTCCAAAACGTGCTCTTGTTAATCTTAAACTGATGTTTCGAAACAGGTATAATCCCGCAGCATTTAGAGACCTCAGTAATTAGACCAATTTATAAGAAAGGTAGTAAATTAGATAAAAATTATTATAGACCAATTGCAATAATGAACGTGTTAGCGCATGTAACGGAGAAATTTATTTACACTTGCATGATATCCTTTCGCGATAAATTTGATATTATCAGCCCCTCCCAATACGGTTTTAGACGTAGGTTAAGTACAGTCGAGCTGCTTGGAGGATGTAACGATTATGTATGTAAAAATATTGATCAAAATAATATTGTGCTTGGCCTTTTCTTAGATCTGACAAGAGCTTTTGAAACCATAGAACACATCATGATATACAAACTAGAAAGTATTGGTTTCCGAGGTCTTTATTCGAAATTCGTTTGCAATCATTTTTCAAACCATTTGCATGTAGTCTCTATAAAAAATACATATAGTGATTTTACATCAGTTAGATATGGTGTACCTCAAGGATCGGTTCTGGGACCTCTTTCATTTAACATTTACGTCAATGATATTGCCAACATACAACTGAGTGATGCGATATTTCGATATGCTGATGACACTGCACTGCTTATATCACGCGAATCGTATTCTGAAGCCATATAACTAATTCAAGAAGACGAAATAAATACGTATGATTGATTGGTTAAAAACTAATCATATATGTTTAAACAAAGAAAAAACTACCATGATATGTTTTGGAAATCCTCAAAAGACTGTTAGCCTAGACCTGTCCCTTCAATCACATGGTTATCAAGTATTTAGAGTGCCCTTGCATGTCTCTACCGCTATCCCTTTCTGTTAAGTACCTTGGTCTTCATTTTGACGACCGTATGTTGTGGGATATTCACATTGACTACACAATGAAGCGTTTACGAACAATACTATCACCCCTGCGGCATGGACCACACGAACAACTGGTATTCGAGATTAGAGAACTAATCAATACCTTGACTCAGAAAGGACACCACGTGGCATTTCAGTGGCTTCCGAGTCACTTCGGCGTCATAGGGAACGAACATGCTGATAACGCTGCTCGGTCGGCTCTTTAAGGCAACGAAGAGGAGCCGATACCATTATCAAGGACAGATGCCGCTAGAAAACTTCGAATGGTCAGCCATGATATCACTTTCTCCTTGTGGAATGCAGGAAGTTTTCAAAACAACCGGCTGCATAACCTAGAATCCTCTCTACGCTTTTGCATTCCAACTGGACTCTGCCGTCGTGAAGCTACCCTGCTTTGTCGAGTACAGCTAGGGTTGGCGTTCACCAAATCTTTTGCTTTGCGAATCGGATGGGCCGATGACGCCTCGTGTGATAACTGTGATAACGAGGAGACTCTTCAGCGCCTTCTCTGTGACTGTCCTCGCTAAAGTGACTGTCCTCGCTAGACGATCACTCGCAAACGCGACAGCGCGCTTTGACCGAAGACCTCTAACAGAGGAACTTATCTTAAAATGCCGCCATCACAAGGCCATCGCAGCAGAGGGCGATGAGGGCACTGTTGCAGTTTTTAAGGGCAACAGAATTGGACGAGCGGCTGTAGCATGAACAGATGTTCATAGTGCTGCAAGTGGTACTGTGCTGGGCTGTAACAGTATGCGGCGACAGTGACCGACTGTGATTGTATGTCTATGCTCCTTTCTTTCTTTATCTCTACTCTGCTATATTTTACCTCCCCCTCCCCTCTCTCCCCAGGGTAGGGTAGCAAACAGGATCTTCCCCTTTGGTTAACCTCCCTGCCTTTCCCCTTTCCTATGTCTCTCTCTCTCTTTACGAACAATAGCAGCTCAGTTATGCACGCTTAAATTTAAGACGCCTGTTAAGTCGCGAAGGTTAGTTTTTAAGGCGCTAGGTCAGTCTGTGCTCACATACGGTATTTCAGTTTTTGGTTCCTGCTCCCAAACGAAAGTAGATCGAGTGGATAAGCTATTGCATAGGATAGCTACGAACATACTGTATGGCGCCGCTTATGATTGTTCAGGCAATGACTTAAGTAATATTGCAGGTGTTGAGTCCTTTTCGGATCTGTTTGTACAAGCGATACTTTTTCGTAATATTTTTTGGAATCGTCACAAAATAATACAGAGTAAACCTAAAACGCTAAGAAAAACATACCTTTATCAGTTACCGCGTATATATACGGACTATGGTAAATAGTGTTGAGAATACTACGTTCCTTTTTATTTTAACCAGTTGCGGGAAGAAATAATTCAACAGTATATATATATATATATATATATATATATATATATATATATATATATATATATATATATATATATATATATATATGTATATATATATATATATATGTATATATATGTATGTATATATATATATATGTATATATATGTATGTATATATATATATATGTATATATATATATATATATATATATATATGTATATATATATATATATATATATATATATATATATATATATATATATATATATATATATATATATATATATATATATATATATATGTATATATATATATATATATATATATATATATATACTGTTGAATTATTTCTTCCCGCAACTGGTTAAAATAAAAAGGAACGTAGTATTCTCAACACTATTTACCATAGTCCGTATATATACGCGGTAACTGATAAAGGTATGTTTTATGATAAAGGTATGTATGTATGTTTTTTTAGGTATGTTGATAAAGATATGTATATATATATATGTATATATGTATATATGTATATATATATGTATATATGTATATATATATATGTATATATGTATATATATATATATATATATATATATATATATATATATATATGTATATATGTATATATATATATGTATATATGTATATATATATATGTATATATGTATATATATATATATGTATATATGTATGTATATATATATATATGTATATATATATATATATATATATATATGTATATACATATATGCATTATGTATGTATGTATAACCAGTTCCTTTCATTATTTTCACTATTGTGTTGTAAACAAAAACTTTGTTTGGGGGAAATAGCGGGAACATATTTTAAAATCAAATTAGCTTTTTTTTTCACGCTACTAACACAGTAAAATATTCATGTTTAGTGTTCTTTTCAAGCCGTTGCGATATGTATAATATACTTTGTGCTTCTTTTGCTAGCAGCGAGCTAGCAGCCCCTCACGTCTCCGTGACCCGTCCACAAGCGACTTGCGCTTATGGGGGCACGATATGTGTAATAAGTGGTGAGCTGCTGAAGTAAAGATGTATCTATGTATTACATCTCTACGCACCGCGGACAGAGCTTAAATTCTAAACCAAAAGCCGTTTAGCCTTCTCGCAGGCACCCCCCGCAGGGGCGTCTGCGCAAGCAGGCGTTTGGTGTGTTGCGACACCACGGACCCGAGAACACGAGGGTTGGCCCCTCCCGCGTGTAGCCGTGCGCGGCTTAGCCGTGTCTGGGGAAAAGGGGATCCTGGGGGTTGAGCCGAAGCTGGGTGTTTGGACCTTTAAGGCCCCCCGGCGGAGGCAACACACCCCTTTGGCCTCTGCTTCACATAGACGGCACCCCCGGACTGACCCACCCGGAGGAAATCGGCAGTCGCCTTTTCCTGTCTCTCCCTCCTTCAATCTTCGTCTTTATCTCTCACTTTTTGACCTTTCCTGTCTCCTTTTCTCTTCTGTTTACTTCCTTTCTCCTGGCGGCGAGGGTTAACCCTGTGTGGCTATCCAACCTTGGGTACACCATATTCGGTTATAGTGACGGCGTACGACTGGCGTCGTGCAGTCTTGTATGCAAGCTCTGCCGCGTCCCCTCGTTGGGCTCCGTGGTGGGTGGTCGGCGCTGTTGCCGAATGTATATATTTCTTCATGGAAACTTCTTTCCCTTCCCTTGTTGATCGCCCTCAGAAACGAGGGCGCACCGAAGATGTCTTCAAGTTTTTTGGACACCAAACCCAGAATTTTCCCCGCTTCCACGTTGTTCATTCTGAAAAGCCAAACAAAGCCGTGCGAAATATTTCACCATTCCTTGTTTCAAAGTCCCTGACTGATGTTTTTGGTCCAGGTTATAAGGTATCGAGAATGACAAGCGGCGATCTCCTCTTGGAGCTCCGCGATTTAAAACAATATGAGAAACTACCGCAACTAGTGTCATTTGGGGAGACTCCCATAACAGTAACCCCGCACCGTACAATGAACACCACCCGTGGTGTTGTGTCAGATGATGATTTGATTGACCTGACTGAGGCGGAGCTCCTGGAGGGCTTCAGCGAACAAAATGTGATCAACGTCAGAAGAATTAAGATGAGGCGGGACGGTAAAGAGATTCAGACGAAGCACCTTATAATTACTTTTGGATCAAGTATCTTGCCCGAGTCAATCGAGGCCGGGTACATCAAGCTCCGTGTTAGGCCGTACGTGCCAAACCCACTCCGTTGTTTCAAATGCCAGCGCTTCGGCCACAGCTCGCAGAGCTGCCGAGGCCGCCAGACTTGTGCTAAATGTAGTGCCCAAGAACACACCTCTGAAGCTTGTGAGAACGCTTTCCACTGTGTAAACTGTGACGGGGATCACGCCGCGTACTCGCGGTCGTGCCCCTCATGGAAGAAGGAAAAAGAAATTGTAACGATCAAAGTAAAAGAGAATATATCCTTCAAAGAGGCACGCAGGCGGGTTTCATACCTGCCCAAGAAAAGTTTTGCCGATGTGACGCGTCAGGGGGCAGCGACACAACGGCCACCGGCGGCTGTCCGACCCACAACCAGCGAGTCGGCAGTCACGCCATCTGCCCCCGCGGCGGCTGCAGCTAGCCCTGCTCCGTCAACCCACCAGACGGGGCCACCGACCGCGAAGGTGGGCGCAGCTGAGGCTGCCCCAACCTCCGCGGCCCCTTCCAGCGCTGGCAACAGCCAGCGCAGCCAAATCCCCCACGGAGCCCCATCGACCTCCGGGCTGGTGGGTGCACGGGTCTTGCCCTCCAAGGCAGGGCCCTCGCTGGTAAATTCTCGCTCGCAAGAGCACGTGTCCGGCGCCTCACAAGAGGCAATGGACACTACAACTATCCTCAAGGCGCACCCAGCGCCTAAGGAGCGGCGAGGCTCCCTCGAACGCTCCAGAAAGAGTAGAACGCCCGTTACAGGGCCTCGAAAGGGCTCTGTAATCTAAGACATCCCTTCCGTTTCCGTAAACTCAGCACCAATTAAATTTAAAATATGGATACACAAATCATTCAATGGAATGTCAGAGGTCTACTTAGGAATCTTGATGATGTTCAAGAACTTATCCATAAACACAATCCAAAAGTGCTGTGTTTACAGGAGACACACTTAAAATCTACACACACAAACTTTCTCCGAAAGCACGTTACGTTTCGCAAAGGCCGCGAGGATGCTGTCGCAGCATCTGGCGGTGTAGCTATTATTGCTGACAAAAGTGTAGCGTGTCAGCATCTAAAGCTCCAAACGGCCCTTGAGGCCGTGGCCGTTCAAGCCATACTTTTAAATAAACTCATTACGATCTGTTCTCTGTATATACCACCACATCATCACCTTCACAGACGCGACTTAGAGTCATTAATAGATGAGCTCCCGGACCCCTATTTTATTCTTGGTGATTTTAATGCACACAGTACTTTGTGGGGCGATTCACGCTGTGATGCATGAGGTCGCGTCATTGAACAGGTACTTTTTTCCTCCGGAACATGTCTCTTGAACACGAAGGAGCCCACATATTTTAACCTGTCCAACAAATCATACTCTGCCATAGATCTTAGCATTTTATCGCCGACGCTTTTACCCTATTTTAAATGGAATGTGCTTAACAACCCGTATGGGAGTGACCACTTCCCAATAATCCTAACCACGCCGAAACCAGATCAACTTCCCCCGCTGGTCCCTCGGTGGAAGATTGACTCAGCCGATTGGGAACGGTACCGAACTCTTACTTACATGACGTGGACTGAGATGTCTGGTATAACCATAGATGATGCTGTTGCATATTTTACAGCTTTTATACTGGATGCCGCCTGTAAATGTATTACACAAACGAGCGGCGTGGGTTCCAAGCGGCGTGTTCCCTGGTGGAACGATGCATGCAGGCAAGCACGGAGGAACCAAAACAAAGCGTGGACGATATTTCGCGATTCTCCTACACCTGAAAACCTGGAAAACTTTAAACATGTCAAATCCCAGGCAAGGAGAACGCGCCGGCAAGCAAGACGAGAGAGTTGGGCGAAGTTTATATCAAGCATCAACTCGTACACAGATGAGAGAAAAGTCTGGAATAGAGTGAAGAAAGTTAATGGGCAGCAAACGTATTCCTTACCTCTAGTAAATAGCCACGGAGAAAGCCTTGAAGACCAAGCCAACTCTCTCGGTGCACATTTTGAATACATATCGAGCTCTTCACACTACTCCGAAACCTTCCTAAAGTACAAAACACAAATAGAACAGAAAAAATTAGAAAGAAAGTCTGCTAAAAGTGCGGCGTACAACGATCCATTCTGTATAGCAGAACTGCAGGCAGCACTAAACTGTTGTAATACATCCGCCCCAGGTTCAGACCGAGTAATATATGAGATGTTAAAACAACTACCACCCGAAACACAGAAAACCCTCCTCTACCTATACAACGTTATATGGTCTTCCGGCGAGATCCCCTCCGTTTGGAAGGAGGCTATTGTAATTCCAATTCTGAAACACGGCAAGGATCCTTCCTCTGTATCAAGTTACCGACCTATAGCGCTAACAAGTTGCCTCTGCAAAGTATTCGAAAAAATGATTAACTGTCGCCTACTACATATCCTCGAATCAAATAAATTCCTCGACCCATACCAGTGCGGGTTTCGCGAGGGTCGATCCACTAGTGACCATCTCATACGTATCGAGGCACGTATTCGTGAAGCTTTTGTTCATAAGCAGTTTTTTTTTATCAGTATTCTTAGATATGGAGAAAGCTTACGATACTGCGTGGCGGTTTGGCATATTGAGAGACCTCTCACAGTTAGGTATACATGGCAATATGTTTAGTGTTATTGAAAGCTATCTGTCTAATCGCACATTCCGTATTCGAGTGGGCAATATCTTGTCACGAAAATTTATACAGGAAACAGGAGTGCCGCAGGGCGGTGTGCTCAGCTGCACGCTCTTTATAGTAAAAATGAATTCTCTTTGTCTACACATACCACATAACATCTTCTATTCAACGTATGTTGACGACGTGCAGATAGGATTCCAATCAAGTTCTCTTGCAATCTGTGAGCGACAGGTCCAGCTTGGCCTTAAGAAGGTCTCCAAATGGGCTGACGAGAACGGGTTCAGACTGAACCCACAAAAAAGCACATGTGTCGTTTTCTCGAGAAAAAGAGGCCTGCACGCTGATCCTGAAATTCTGTTGCATGGTGAGCGCCTGCCTGTAAACAAGGAACATAAATTTTTAGGCATAATTTTAGACGCGAAATTAACCTTTGTACCGCACATAAAGTATCTTAAAATCAAATGTAGGAAAACAATGAATATCTTAAAGGTGCTCTCACGCACAACCTGGGGCAGTGATAGAAAATGTCTCATGAACCTATATAAAAGCCTCATACGCACACGACTAGACTATGGAGCCATAGTTTACCAGTCGGCTACTCCAACTGCTCTGAAGATGCTAGACCCTGTACACCACTTAGGAATTCGCCTGTCCACAGGGGCCTTTAGAACAAGCCCAGTGGAAAGTCTGTACGTTGAATCGGATGAATGGTCACTTCATCTGCAGCGAACATACTCGTCTTTCATGTATTTTCTTAGAGTAAACGGAAACAGTCAGCACCCCGCGTATTCCACTATAAACGATTTGTCCAGTTGTCAACTTTTTCGCAATCGGCCCACAGTGGCAAAGCCTTTCTCACTGCGTGTCAGAGACATAGCTGAAGAAACAAGTTTTCCTCTGCTTGAATACCATCCTATGTCCCCTGCTATACGGCCCCCACCGTGGCAGTGGCAACCAATAGAGTGTGATATATCCTTCATAACTGTTACAAAACGCGCTCCTCTCGCGCATATACGAATGTACTTCCTGGAATTACAACACAAATACTCATGTCCTGAATTCTTTACAGACGCATCAAAGAGTAATTCTGGCGTATCTTACGCAGCAGTCGGTCCATCCTTTTCGGATACCGGTTTTCTGCACACGAGCACAAGTATCTTTACAGCAGAGGCCTACGCCATATTGGCTGCCGTTAAACACATTAAAGAATTGAATATCCCAAAGGCAGTTGTATACACAGACTCTTTGAGCGTCGTAAACGCATTGAAAACTGTGAAGAAATATCAAAATCCTATAATTGTATCTCTCTATTCAGCATTATGCACCACCTATGCGTCCAGGCAGCATATCGTAGTATGCTGGGTGCCGGGGCACCGCGAGATTGAAGGAAACGTGTTGGCTGACCAGCTAGCCACATCCGTGCACGCGAACGCTGCAGACATTTCCACGACTGTCCCTGTAATGGACCTTAAGCCCTCCATAAGGAAAGCGCTCAGGGCTTTCTGGCAGCGGTTATGGGATAAAGAAACAGAAAATAAACTGCATGTTATCAAGCCATATCTTGGCAACTGGCCGCCGGTATCAAAGAGCCGCCACACGGAAGTAATACTTTGCAGACTTAGAATAGGACACACATACAGTACACACGCATACCTCTTGTCAGGTGGTGATCCACCCATGTGTGATAAATGTGGTGAGCCACTTACCGTGCTTTACATCCTGATGCAATGCAGAGAATTAGATGCAAATAGGAAAAAGCATTTTCCATTACCTCACCGGCAACAAATTCCACTTCATCCCCAAATGATTATAGGTATGGAACCTCTCTTTAAACATCAATCACTGTTTCAATTTTTAAAAGCTGTACATAGCTTTCATACTATAGCCCCAGGAAATCCGTAGTACAGCCTCCTCACAGAGGTTTCTGCTGCGGTAGCTGCATTGAAAGAAAGCACCGGCCTCCCAGCCTTTGGGCTCAAAGGCTTTAAGGAGGCATATGTGCTATTTTCATATTCATGCATTTTAGCCCCATTATCACTTGTCACTCGTCCTATACCCAGAGACCACTCCACGTATCACTGTCATAATTTTATACCTATATATCGGTTTATGCTTCTGCGATAGCGACTAATTTTAGGCCACTTTACAGCCATGTTACACCTCATCATCGTAACTCACCAATCAGCGCTTAACACATCATTATCAGTAATGGCGCTCTTTGGCCACACCTGGCCCTTGCGCCACTAAACAATACACATCCATCCATCCATTCTCGCAGGCACCGCGCTCCCAGCCGAAGAGTCAACGTATATCGCACAATGCTCCGCGATCCGCTTGCATCTGCCGTAGTGTTCGTGTAGCAGGTGTCACACGGACAACTCCGGTCTCCTTCAAACTCCCTTCCCTTAAAGGACCGCAAGGGAGTTTCACCTCAAAGGAGTTAGCTCCGTGTCACACGGCCTATAAGCGAGCTTTTGAAAGCTGCCGCTGGGGGCCCATTAGGCGCTGCTCACCTCGTACGCAGCCATGAAAGAAACACGTTATATATTGCTAAAAAGTCTTTGGAAAGACGTGGATCACTCATTCCGCATGCGCGAGACGTGCGATCGCGTTGACCAAAGCAACAAAAAATGGCGCAGTCAGGGCAAACGCAGCAGCCATTCCGAGAACGCCTGGTTCGAGAGTCGAATGCAGCTGCTCAACTCATATTTTTGTTAGTGCTCAAATACTATACTATATACAATAAAAACAGTTATAATTGCTGGTAAGAGTGAAATTAATAAAAATTAGGGTGATTTCATGACTCGAAATTCAAGCACTCTGGAAACAAGAGTACTCCCTTCAATCTCCCTTCAAGTGGTTTAGGAGACACACCCACCCTAATTCCTCGTACAATTTAATGAAAAACACCACAAAGTCCTTCTCTGCATTGTTGCCTTGAACCCAACCCGAGTAGGAAGGCAACAAGAACTACACGATCTTCATGGCACCGGCAAATCCGCTGTACATGCACTCTGAACATGCACATGCTCCTGTCACGCTTCGGAAAATTGAACTTGCATCACAATTGCAGCAAAATTTTAAATAAGCAAGAAACACTACTTCGACACCCCAGCTGGACCGGCAACTGCGGGAAGCTGTCATATAGATATATATACGTGACGTCGGTGGTGGTGTTACAACAGGTACGCGTCGTAAACAGCGGCGCCAGTAGCGACATCTCGAGAGAATGTGCTAAACTGCAAGTTTCCGAACATTCTTGTTCGCCCATGACTCTTGGCTCAAAAATAATGGGAGGAAATTGTTTCTCGCTCTTTTTTTCTGATTCAAGGGTGGCTCGAAGGCGCAAAATAAACAACAGAAGAAAATATTTCGTTTTGAAGGCGAAGAGACTATCAAAACCCTCACGCCAGTAAATAAGTTAACGCTGTCGCCAATGGCAAATGTTCAAAGACAACTGCACAATATCAGCACTGCTTCTGTTCGCATGGTTGTACCCATGTGGACGTCACAAGCAGCAAACATAGAGCGCAAAGCCAGTAGAAATAATATGTTCGAGGGCATGTTTTGCGTGCATACACGTTGATATTCAAACTCGCCGAACTCTCAGTGGCGTCGTCTGGCGCAATTGATCAGAGTGCCCCCAGGAGAACCTATCCCATAAATATTTCCGTTCACACTCGTAAACAGGAATAACTCGTCGCAGTTATAAGCTAACGTCTATAGACTGTGGCGTAGTAACTGCAGCCGGCGATGTCTTACATATTATGAAACAGCGATGATGCACTATATTAATGATGCACCGTATAAATAAAAGTTGATCATCTGTCGGAATGCAACTGTCTGATGTACTTACGGAAGATTAGAGCTTTAGGAACCTGCGAGACAGTGGCCTTTCTTCCCATCTCCTCAGCCATGTCATGCAGTACATGTATGGAACAATAAGTTACTTTTAAAATAAAAACTACTTGGTATCGGCTCGGCTGAAAAAAAAAAAAGCTTCATTGTACTTTATTTACTCGTTTTCCTTTTTTTTCATTTCCTTAGGAGAGGGAGTCATGGGAACGATCTCGCCTTTCTTATGCATCGCTGACTGTCACGCTCTAAAATGGAGCGGTTATTCAACGTTTTATCGCATGTTTCCAGTAGCCAGCGCCCGGAGTCCTGATGACTATACATATCACGCGTTTTATTAAATTATGGGGTTTTACGTGCCGAAACCACTTTCTGATTATGAGACACGCCGTAGTGGGGGACTCCGGAAATTTCGACCACCTGGGGTTCTTTAACGTGCACCTAAATCTAAGTACATGGGTGTTTTCGCATTTCGCCCCCACCGAAATGCGGCCGCCGTGGCCGGGATTCGATCCCGCGACCTCGTGCTCAGCAGCCTAACACCATAGCCACTGAGCAACCACGGCGGGTGTATCACGCGTTTGCGGCTGTGTAGTGGTGACATGGCAGATGAGCGACCAAGTCTCAAAGCACTTCGTTTTCCTCTTCTCATGCAACCACGCGAAATAATACCCTGGGCGCTGCGTTTACTCGAGGGGACTCTCCGACAATCTATCGTGGAGGCTGCATGACAAGCTAGCGCATGGCATGCTTTTAAGTTGCAATGTTAATTTTACAGTTGCAAGTTTAATCTTTGCATATTTTTTCGAGTTCGTTGTAGCTCGGATGTCCAAGTGTCCTGTTCAATCAGATTTTTTTTCTTTTTTTCCCGCAAACAAAGATCAAGGGTAAAGCTCGTACATTTGCCGTAAGTGAAAGTGATGTTTTAGTTGCAGATAGTGTGTCATAAGGGCGCTTGGTTGTGATGGTGAGTAATAGTCGCTTCAGTGCAGCTTTTGAAGGAAGCGAGCAACAAAGAAGCCTATCATTCAGCTGTCGTTTTGAAATATGTATGGCGCTTTCAGTCAACACGATTTCAAGGCTATAGGCCCAGTGAAAATACAGGTGGTGATCGGCTCACACTAGTTGTTCTAAACGTACATGTCTGCGCACAATTGTTTACAGGATCCATGACACCGCATTTTTGAGCTTGAATAACGTATTTGCATCTTAAACCATACGCGTCCCACAGCAAACTGGCCAAATTCAAGGACGTTTGATGTGGTAGAACATTTGTTTGCGATATATATATATATATATATATATATATATATATATATATATATATATATATATATATATATATATATATATATATATATATATATATATATATATATATATATATATATATATATATCGCAGTTGAACCACGTATCAGTCTGGTAACACTGACGGGCGATGAAATGAAGTGCATTCTGCGTGGTCAATGTTTCGTTTTCGCATGTGCGTCTTGGCAGTCAGCCCGAGCTAGTTTCCGCAGCGTTCTCTGCGTCGTGCCGTTCTTAGCGTGCGAGTGAAGGACTTGCGGGCACAATATAACGGAGATGGTCTAGCTATGCCCTTCGGTGCCAGAGCATGCGGAGAAACGAGAGTCCGGCCCGGCATGCACATGGTTTCGGAAACTTTCGAGCAGACGACACAGCTACGGCCCCGTACATCTTAAAGTCACACAAGCCACGACAAAATCGTGGTCGCTGTCAGTGGAGGAATTTAGAGGCAGTGATTTCAAATTGAAATTTTGGGTTAAACTTTATGCTGAGAGCCCAGTTTTTTTTTATGTGTATAACTATATCGGAAGACCACGGAGTGCATGGCGTGCTTCGTGTCGGCTCCTCTATTTTCCTATGTTTTTGGCGGATTATCGAGCTTCTCGTGGCAATTCTTCTTACCAGTGATCGGCGGACTCTTCAGGACTCCCCTGACACTAAGTTTCGCCAGGTGGGCCCATCTTCTGGCCGATAAGCAGCGCCTTTTGTCCCGCCACGCAGGCGGGGCGAGCTAAGCCTATCTCCACGTAGGCCACTATGGCCCGGCCGCCGCGGCGGCGGGGCGTGCCAAGCCTACCGTGCCGCCGGACCTCATTGGAGCTCCCAGACTCCGACGGCAAAGTGCCAGGCCTTTCCTGACGTTAAATGGAAGTTGTCCAGGTAGAAGGAACAGATATTAGGCCGGAAGATTTCGGCGAGGGAGCGGGGTGGCGCGATGTCAAGAGGAAGAAACAGGCCGACGGTGCGACCGAGTCCGCGCATAACCAGCATGTGCACATGCAGCGACGGACGGTAGCCACATCGACTACGGGAGTCACCACAGCGCAGTACAAAAGGAAGTACGCCCGTCAAGCGCAGCAGGTTGCCATGGCAAGCCGAATGCCACTGCAGAGTTACCGCCGGACGATTACAAAATCGTTGTACGCCCCCGAGGCGGCTTCAACGTGCGCGATTACGGGACGGATCGCATTTACTGCTGTCTACGTAACGCGGCGGGTGTAGGCAGAGAAGCGGCCGGGGAAGATAGCATCTGCCTCAACGTTAAACAGAACGTGGTGGTGGTCAGCACGCCGTGTGAAGACAGAGCCAAACGCTACGGAGCCATTAGCAAGCTTTGCATCGGAGACCGAGAGTTCGAGGCGAATACCTATCAAGCCGCCCCGGAGAACACTTCCAAGGGTCTGATTAGGAACATTTCCAAAAGCGAGAGCACGGCAGACATCATCGCTAATCTAGTGACGCAGCGCAACCCCGCAGTGCTGCACACGAAACGCATGAGCAACGCGGACAACATAATCGTTTTGTTCGACGGATTCCACTTGCCGAGATACGTATATTACGGACATATGCTCGTCAGATGCTCCCTCTACAGGAAGCAGATTGACGTGTGCTACGAGTGCGGAAGGCTGGGACACCGCGCCGACGTGTGCCCCAATCCCAACGACAAGATTTGCCGTGGATGCGGACGCAACAATCCGTCGCCTGACCATCAATGCGAGCCGCGGTGTCGACTGTGCGGCAAGGGACACTTCACGGGAGACCGCAGGTGCAAGGCGAGATACAAGACCCCATACATAGTCAAGCGTCGCCAACTAGAGCGAAAAAGACAAGAAGAGGAAGAAGCAGCCACAGCGTACGGCAGCGGTTACAACAGCAGCAGCGACTGTAATGGCAACGCCGGCTACTACCTCAATTTTCCAAAGATAGACCGTCATTCAGTCACCGACAACCGAAGAGGACACTAGACTAGCCGCGGCGGAACGGGCGGTGCGGGAAAATCCCGATCTCGATCCCGCTCTCGCAACCGAGCACAGAGGCCGAGAAGCCCGTCGATGACGCGCGGTGGCGGCGGTCCGGGTACCGCAGCTGCGGGCCACATCAACCAACAAAGTCAGCAGCAGCAGCCGTGGCAGCAGCAAGGTCACAGGAGCACTGGGCAACAGGTGAGCTGGGCGGCTGTCGCCGCTTCTCCAGGCGGCGGAGGCGCTTCGGCGGGCCCACCGTCGGCGGCGGCGGTGGGAACGAGCTCGCGCGAGCGAGAGAGCGAGTCCTAAAACAACGTTTTGAGCCATTAGAATCAATAATTGCCCAGCTTAAACGCGAAAATGCGCTCCTTCGAGAGGAAAATGTCAAATTGAAAGGTGAGGCAACCGCAGCAACCGCAGCAACCATCGCAACGTCAAACGACGATGCCGCCGTCCTCGGCGCCTCGATCACCGACTCCATCACGGCCTGAGCCGGCCGGGATGGACACGGACAACGAGGGCAGCTCGAGGGAGACGGTGGATGAACGCGATGATCGTCCAGTTACCGCGAAAAGGACCGCACTAGATCCCGCAAGACCCGACAGCAAACAGGGATGCGGCCGTTATGAGAAACTACAGAAACGTGTAGACAACTTCGAGAAGAGCCTCGAGGAACGTTTTACAAGACAGACGGCTCATATGAACGAAATGTTCAATAACGCGCTAGCTAAGCTCTCTGAACAAATAACACAAATGTTCACCGCGCACTTGGCGCATATAGACGACATAGAAACGAGGCTGTCGCCAGCTGCAGGCAGACCAATCAGAACAATGAGCAAGCCATACGCTAGACAGCAACAACACAATCAGCAGCAGCAAAACACGCTCATAGACGTAGAGACGCGAGCGCAGCTGCAACCGCAGCAGCACCCAAGTCGCCTCGATGGTGACGGGTTAAATTAAACACAGGCATCACCATGGCTACACACGCAACGAAGCACACTAACACTGGGAAACAACAATACACAATCTGGCAGTGGAGCTGCCGGGGCTACAGGAGGAAGTGGGGTAATCTCCAGCAATTCATACGCAGCCGCGAGACGAAACCGGACGTGATCCTTTTACAGGAGACAAACCATCCGGTTAAACTAGCTGGCTACACAGCCATAGACGTGACCGCGACGGAGAACAGGCAAAGAAGGAAACGGGCTACACCCCGCGTGGCGGGTGGCGCTGGGCCGGGGGCGATGGTGCCGCGCCGGCCGTGGGAAGACACGTGCAACGGCCTCGAGAGGCAGATGACCGGGGCGAGCGCTTGGCGCCGTTTTAGACACCTATTAGATCCGGAGGAGACTCGAGCCGCTCAAGGCCACAAGACTCGTAGACTCGTAAGAGATTATAAAGGCGATAACTTCCTCGATGCAATACGTGAACGTTACTTTAAGAAAGCCGAAAGCATCCAGCACGCCGAGTGCGACGGCGTCACAAACGAGAAACTGGACGCGGAATTTAGCGAATCGGAAATTCGGTTAGTCCTGTTCGAACTCAACACTCGATCGGCGCCCGGCCCGGACCGGGTTACCAACAAGACTCTCCGCAACCTAGACGACGAGTCAATCTCCCGACTCGCGGCCTATGTCAGTGAGTGCTGGCGAGAGGGTTCCCTTCCCGAAGTGTGGAAACGGGCCCGCGTTATCATGATTCCTAAACCTGGCAAGCACGTTACGCTCGATAATCTAAGACCGATTTCGCTTACGTCTTGAGTCGGCAAAGTCATGGAACACGCAGTTCTCACCCGCGTGACCGACTTTCTCGAAGATCATGACGCATTCCCGCACCCCATGCTAGGATTCCGCCGCAACCTCTCCGCACAGGACGTATTGCTTCAGCTTAAACACCAGATCGTAGACGACACTACCAGCTCCACTAAGGCAATTCTAGGCTTAGATATTAAAAAGGCATTTGACAACGTTAAGCACGAAGCGATCTTAAAAACAATTAGAACATTAGGACTAGGCCAAAGAATGTATAATTACGTTTGAGATTTCCTCACGGGCAGGCGCGCAGGCGTCGTCGTCGGCGACGAGGAATCACCGCAATTTGAGACGGGTCCGTGCGGCACGCCGCAAGGATCCGTCATATCACCATTACTCTTTAATTTAGTTCTACTTGGTCTACCCGAGAAATTAACAGAAATAGAAGGATTACATCACAGTCTCTACGCGGATGACATCACCCTCTGGGTTCCCGGGGGAGGATGTGATGGTCACGTTGAGCGAACGCTACAGGCAGGAGTAGATGCGGTTCAGAATTACTTGCGTGGAACGGGCCTCGAGTGCTCGGCTACCAAGTCCGAACTCTTACTCTACAAACCCACAAGGAGAGGTCGTAAAACCCTGCGCGAAGAGGAACGGGAATATTCCAAAATACGCACGTAGAGAAAATTAGAATCCTAGGGTTACACCTGCAGGCAAACGGCCATAACGGAGAGACGGTGCGAATACTTCGTCGTTCGGTAGATGACACGATCCGACTCTTGCGTCGCATCACGAATAGACGCAATGGTATGCGTGAAGAGTGCGCGATCCGTCTCGTGCAGGCGCACGCGATAAGCCGCATAACGTATGTTGCCCCCTACCTGAGGTGGATCGGGTCCGAAAAAAACAAAGTCGAATGCATGATCCGAAAGGCTTTCAAGAGGGCGGTCGGCGTTCCACTCAATGCGAGCACCGACAAGTTTCTAGAGCTCGGAGTTCACAACTCCCTCAACGAGTTAATCGAGGCGCACGACATTGCGCAATACGAACGATTATCGAGGTCAAAGGCAGGTCGATGCATCCTCGAGTCGCTCAGCATCGCGTACCACACTCAGCCTGGATAAAAGACGGCGGTTCCCGCCTCTGTTCGCGACCGCCTGATCTTCCCGCCGCTTCCCAAGAACATGCACCCGACGCACCACGCCGGGAGACGCAACAAACGAGCAAGCGACCTTCAGAATAAGTTTGGTAACAGCAACGAGGCGGTGTACGTAGACTCTGCGCGATATGGAGGAGGGAGAAGCGCGCACGCGATAGCGGTTGTAGACCGCTCGGGTAGGTGCCTCGCGAGCGCCACGGTGGCCACGGGACACACGGAAGCGGCCGAAGAAGCCGCGATAGCCCTAGAACTCGTCGCGGTGCCGAACGCTGCGATCGTGATCAGCGACTCGCAGGCGGCAATCCGCGGCTTCTCGCGCGGTTGTGTCTCGCGGGAAGCGGCCCGCATACTCCAAATTTCTGACGACGGCGACTCGTCATCGCCCTCGCAACCCCAAAATTCTACGGTCTTCCTCCTCTGGACCCCAGCACACACCGATGTTCCGCTCGCGGTAAACGAGGCGGCCCACGCCACGGCTCGAGGTCTCACACGCCGAGCCGCCGCTGATTATGTGGCCACCTCCGCCCCCGACAGCGGGGCATCGGATCTGCCGGATCGGGACACTACAGCAGAAACACAGCAACAAGAAACACACTGGGCGTGGGGCGATCGCCTAACCACGTTCAGAGACCTCACCCAACACTACAGACTCGAAAGACGTACATTCCCGCCACCGCACAATAAGTTGAACAGGAACGAGGCCGTAACTTTACGCTTGCTCCAGACACACACCTACCCTAGCCCCGCTATCTTACAGCACTGCTATCCGCGTTTGTATCCAACAGACGCGTGTAAAACATGCGGACACAGAGCAACGCTGCGACACATGCTCTGGGTGTGTGCCGGCAACAACGGTAATCAAAGCAGCTCCGTTGGCGACGCGTCCATAATCGCGGCTGTTGCCAGAGTAGTAGAAGGCTCGAGCTCCGTTCTTACCGACGCCGCCCCGGATGAGGGAGCCGCCGGGGACCTTCTCTGTAGGCGTCGCCGCCGCTGGGAGGCGGCTATCAGAAGTTAAGAGCTGGCAGACCAGCTCTGGGCCGTCCGGCAAGCCGAAGATGCCGCTCGAGTCCAAGAACTTCCAGCCGTCACCTGAGGCCACCACATCAAGAACTGCCGGACTGTTCTTTACTAAAGTTTCTTCTTCTTCTTCTTCTTCTATAACCATATCGGCCTGATATACTCTTGGCTATGATAATAAACCGAGAATTGTTTGACGACCATGTGTGGAACGAAGCCTCGCGAACACAGCCCACATAGGGTATTACTGCCTCATCAGCGAGAAAGTATTTTTTGCTCTTCCCCGGAGGGCCAACTAATCATTGGCGCATTTTTAGCGCCAGAATGAAGAAAGACCAACAGTCATGTGTCTTTCGCTTACGCTGCTTTCTAGCCGGCGCTATCATGCCCAGAAGCGTCGGCGGTAAATATGGAAAATAAGCCTGTTGCAGAAAGAGACAAAATACGTCAGTTAAATGGCGGCTGCAGGAAGGCAGGGGCGAGGCAAGCAAGTCGGAAGTGTGGTAGATAGTAAAAGTGAAGTATTATTGCTCAGAGCATTGCTTTTCATGGCAGGCTGTATGTAGGCCTACTGTGCGTCCTACTGTGGGCGCGCAGTGCTCATTCTGCCATTCTCTCCCTCTTCCTATTCCCGCTTTCCCTTACCCCGAGTGTAAGGCCGCAAACCGGGCACTTGTCTCGTTGGCCTCCCTCCCTTTACCCTCATTGCTCGCTCTCTCTCTCTCTCTCTCTCTCTCTCTCTCTCTCTGTGTGTGTGTGTATGTGGAACATAGACTCATATGTCCATCTCTATCGTGAGCTATAGACTGACAACTGCGGAGTCCGCATCTGCACGAGGACCACGTGTGCAAAAGAGATATAGGGGAAAGAGGTGTGGTTTAATCTAGAACTGGGTGCTCGAGGAAAAACGAGAATCCGTGTTTGCTGATGATATTTGCTAGACTCTCATGATCTCGCATATAGACGTATAGGGCGTTGCAAGAACGGATAACAAAATAAGTCCAAATTTAATTTTGAAAGTTCTTTTACTTTTAATAAATTGCAGAATTTCTAAGCACTTTCCTCAGGATCATTCCTTTATGACGCATAAATTGCCCGGCGCCCCGTACGTATGAGCTAATAATGTTAAGATATCGAAATTTCCGAATGAAAACAAACACGAAAATGTGACAAAAATGCCTATCGAAGATTGATTCAAATGCCGATTACTATCTCCTTTTGAACAAGCTAAAAATAAGACTGCATGGAGTGAATTTGGTAAAAAGAGACAGAAAAGACTTGTTTATACTTTTATATAACGCTGTTCACAACTGACGTCCTGCCCAGTGAGTAGCTTGTAATTTAGAAAAAAAAAAGCTACAATGTGATCACAACTGAGATTTCACCATAACTGGGACATAACAATGAAATAAAGAAATAGCACACACCCCTTAGTGTGCTGTTTTCGTTGATGGAGTTCAAAAATGTAGTGCTACAGCACCACGCCTCTCTTCAAAGGCGTAGTGGCGTTTGCCCAATAAAAAAAAAAACACCTTGCCTAAATTGAAACTACAGATTCGTAGGTTGTCTAATGCGAGGTTTCCTTGTCTAACGACGGCGCATTATCGTTCAGGAATTAACTACTCAGTTCACCTAGAAACTGGTGCCTTTGCGCCGTAACTACGGCCTCGGGCAGCAAAATCATTTGGAACACTGACCACTTTCATACGTTTTGCTCTTTGTATAAGGGCTGTAATAATTTGCATTCTAGAATGCTTACTTATTTCGGATCGGAATGGCCAACAGCACTACATGCCATAACTGTCTACAGGTGCGAGGAAAAAATCACCCACCTTCTCTGTGAGTGTCCCTGCTTTAGTGCGCCCAGGAAAAAACTTTCAAGAGTGTTAGATAGTCTTGACAAATCCCCTTTGTCGGAGGAAAGGGTCCTGGGGCACTGGCTGAGACCGTCCTCAGCACAGAAGGCCTTGAAAGCATTGCTGAACTTCTTGACTTTATAGACAGCAGTGCCGTATTCTCCTTTCCTTCTTCCCCTATTTTTTTGCTCCTCTTTCCTTTTTATAGCACCTCATTTTTATTTTACTTTATTCATCTTACCCCCGTTCCCCAGTACAAGGTAGCCAGCCGGTCTGAGAACAGGCTAACCTCCCTGTCCTGCTTGCATTCTGACACAAACGAATATTCGGAAATTTCGAATAGCGAATTCTTGAATCGACTAAGGCGGGGACCATTCGATTAGTGTAGGAAATTTTTACTATGACTCAGGTGCTCACAGAAGGCTCATGAAATGACGCCATTATTGACATATGCAGCCAGGCATTGCCATTCAAATACCATCTGTGTATTAGTTTTCGACCAAGTTTGGCGCATCACAGAATACGGCTCATGCAACGTCAGCGTGTTGGTTTATTTGTTTCGCGCTCCGCGGCTTATCGCAGTGAAACCTACATTAGGGAGATAGAACCCATGCATGAGGCCGTTGAACTTAATTATTCATCGTTGAGTGCTTTATTTTGTAAAAAGTATTGAATTGGGGTATCGGGTAGAGGGCTTTCAAGCAACGTGTTTTCTGCTGTGTCACTTTACCTGCGACTGAAAACATGACATCAGAACGGAAATCCATGCAAAAACCAATGAAATGTAAAGATATACTCACGTGACACACATGAAGAAAAAAATTGGGCACGTGCACGAAAAAAGCAATGAAAAAAATTTAATAATGAGGTTTTACGTGTCAAAACCACTTTCTGTTTACGAGGCACGCCGTAGTGGGCGACTCCGGAAATTTAGTTCACCTGAGGTTGTTTAACGTGCAACTAAATCTAAGGCAATTTTTGCTTTCCAACGTTTCGGCCGTGTCACAGCCTTCATCCCATGCAATTTTCTCAAATGCGGCTACGTGGGCATAGATGAGCATTAGTAGGAAGAAAATTTTCTACGATAATTTCGCTAATTGCAGGAAATGTGCTAATGAACGTTTTACTTAATCACTTTAGTGCAAGCTGTGATTGCGAAATTGAAGCTGAGGAGTATGCCTGCTTAGCAAAAATCTGAAGAATAGCACCACTTTCCGCCCGCAAGGTCTGATAACAAGATGTCTCGGCATTCAAGTTAAACTGTTTACTGGAACACCAATGTAGTGCGCAGCAGATTTTATGGTCGAATATCTCAAAAGTGGCGCTAACCTTATAATTTATGCTAAGCAGAAATGGCTTCACATATTAATCGGCTTCAATTCCGCGATTATAGCATGAGCCATAAGGTGAGTAATTACAAAGTCCGTTAGCACGTTTTCTGCAATTAGCGAAATTATTCTAGAAATTTTCTTTGCTACTAATGTTCGCCTAGCAACGTAGCCTATCTGCAGTAACGGCAGGCGTCCTGTAGTATATGAGTTTCCTCTAAAAGAAAGTGTCCCGCATAAAAATGAACATGGAAAATAAAGCCGTCCGTTGTTAAGGGCCATGCTGTTGATCTCCCGTTGAGAGATAGGCTAGATAAGGTTGCATCTAGTGTGAAGAAAGCCAAATCGCTCACTTTAGGACTATATATTTTATGCTAAAACACATAATCAAATTACTTTTCGCGCAATTGTTTTTCAGACAGGTAACGCGTAGCATGTTGTATCTGGTTACCTGCAGAACTGTTCGACGTGTCTGTCCTACCAGGGCGTTGCATTGATCATAGATTATAATTTATCATAAACGTTCGTTGACTGGGGGAAAACCATTCAACATTTGCTTACAATTTCGCAATTGCAAGTCTACTCCAGCATTTACAGACACTTAATAGTTATGTTCAGACATAAGAACCAAGTGAGCCTTATGTTCTCGGCATATCATGGTTATGGTTATGGCATATGAGCGACAACACGCGTGTAGGTCATCCCCCGATTACCTCCCGCAAAGAGTAATTGTCATGCCCATAAACAATTACCTTTCGCGAGTGTCCGCTCCTGTCAATGACTGAGGGGTTGGCACTGCCTTCCCTTGAGCACACGCATATAATTTTTGTGTCTTCCTTCTTTTGCGATTGAGTTAGCGCAAAACTGCACGTCACCTACAGTGAAAGCTGCATTGCCGAAACGAACCAGAAAGCAAGAATCCCACTGGCACTCGGGGAGTGTATCAGCATAATTGGACGTATACTGCGCAATGTGCATCAGCCTTACCCTAAGGAGCATCGGCAAAGCGGAGTCCCTGCACTCGGCAAGAAATGCGCGAGAGACCCTGATAAGAGATACGACACTGCCCTGTGTATTAAACAAAACGCCTTTGCCCTAAACGTTACGGATCCCCAAGGCAAAGAACTCGCAGCGGTCACCGTTCGGGCAAGAACCACCGTGACCGCAGAGGGAACGGCAATCGCTCGGCCAATAACTTGCCTTGAAGTAGCAGTAATCCTCACTGACTCCCAAACAGCAGCTCACAACTATCAAAAGGGACGCATATCAGAATCCACATTCAAGATACTTCGAAATCACATCGCACGCGCGCCGCTCCCCGCCACCCACATCATCTGGATTCCACGCCATCAGGCCATGACAGAAAATGAGGTGGCACACGCCACTGCCCGCGAGCATAGCAGCCGGACTTTTCTGCCATCCCACGCCAGGCCGGCCACAAACGTTGATAATATCCCCTTAAACTACTCAAAGCTTCTGCGACACCGACTCGGCAGAAGAACGATACCCTTAATCACAGAAGAACCCGAGCAAAGAGTAAGGGTTCATGCTCCGCCACCTACAAACGCCTGTGTACGCGAAATAATCATGCACAGACTCTATCCTACGCAGTACATGTTCACATGCACCCAATGTGACAATACACGGTCCAGGATTGCTCACTTCGCGACACATCCACAGACCCCATCTCACAAGCTCCACAAGACGACTCCACAGAAGGATGCCCCATAGAGGCTTAAAAGCACCCCAGCTCAACGCCCATCCACACCCCCACTGAAACGTGGAAAGCCAAGCTTTCCTCTGACAACCTGGACGACCAACGCCATCTCGTCGCCCGGGCCAAGGAGGCAGCCCAAACTGCATGGAGGGCTCCTGGAAGATGGAATCTTCCCACCTATAGGGTGAATCGGGCCCTGGCTCAGATTACCATTTCAGAAAATAAACGTTTATTCCTTTCTCTCTCTTAATTATTTTCTTTCTTTATTGTTTGTTTCATGAATTCTCTCCGTGTAGATTCTTTTGCACCAATCTTAGCCCTTTCAGCTGATAGACGGCATTTTGCTTTTCTTTTCATTCTTCTTCCGTCCACGTTTGCATAGCGATCTTTTGTTGACGGTATGTTCAAATCAGAACTTGCGAGTACATTGCTGCGGCGCCTTGTGTGACACTTGCTGGCAGGAAAAAAAAAGTATAACATTGGAAAGTTTGCGTGATTGCGGTACATTTTGCGTTAGCAGGTGAAATTACAGTCACGGATTAGAATAAGCCCACGCAGTTTGGTTCAACACAGCTCCACCGCATGTCGCCACCAGCATCGCAGCTATTAGCGTTTTGTCCTGGCGTTCCGCTAAAGCGGTAAAAATTGCGATAATTCTCCAGTATACGTGGTGCCAGAAAAGCACCGGAAATTCGGGCACCGATAGCTTCCAGCATCTACCGTCTCATATCGTGGCCCTCGTCAGCTCATACTGGTGAGTCTTCTTGGAATTTGACCTTGATCATCCACGCGTGATTTCAAAGCAGCAGGATGGATTTGGCTTTTTCGAGGCATTTTAATCAGCTCGCATGTTCCTCTTGTTTCAGGAGAGATGGATACATTGCGATATGCCAAAAGCATTACCTCTGAATTAACGCGGCATTTTCGCAGACCACTGCCAAACAGTTGTGCTTGGAGATATTTGTCACGGTGTTATGAAGTTGGACAGCAATTTAGAAAAACGGAAGCGGCTTGAATACCTCTTCCTGGAACGTTCCTTTATTATTATTATTATTAATTTACTCGAATGCGCAAGCCATGTCACAACGCATGTCCTTAACCATTTACTTTCCCCTGCTTTTGATGTTGGTCCCACTGGTTTTAATTACTCTGCGAGACAATGCATGCGTGTTCTTATTTAACTTACACGACGGCCACATAGCTCAAAAAGTCTTACCAACAATGAAAACTACAGAGAAATGTACGCGAAAACATTGTCGCAGTGTTCTAGCGTGTACAGAGGGGGAAGTGGGGGGAGAGGTAGTGGCAGTGATTGGGGATGTGAAGACGACGGCTTCGTCCTCTACCTAAGTGACCACGCTTGCGTAATAAATTCCAGAGTGTTTACCGGAGTGCTACGCCCTGAGAGCCTCTTGGGAAAAACGCACCAACGCGTGTCTCACAGAACTTGAGGACAAGGGAAAAAAAAAAAAGGTAATGTCCTACGCAAGCTCATGCATGCAGCAGTGCTAATGCAAGAAAAATATGACGACGTTCATTATTCAATCGGTTATTTGCGCCTTCGCGCGCTTATGCGATTCTTCTCACAGTCACTCTGTCGGCGAATCACGGAAGAACAGGAGGGCGTCATCAGCCCTATAGGCACTTTATTCGCAAGCACTGCGCGCGCGGAATACTTACTCGGCCCGCGCTCTGAGAAAACGAATCAACCGGACTAATTACTTCTTTATCTCGTCGTTTTTTTTTTCTGTCTTTTCTTCCTGTCTTTTTTTTTTTCTCCTGTTTCCCAACGTGTCCCTTCTCGTTCGAAAACATGTAGAGGAATGGTGATTACTGGCATACTACAGCTGATTTCACCTTTTAGCCATACTCCTTTTCCCACGTTCTCTTTGCAACCGCTTCAAGCGTGGTCGCTGGTGAGACTAATTTAATCGTTTATTTTTTACTGTGATAATTTCATTGTTCCTCGGAGGGTTTGGCTTAACTGGGGAAAACACAGGCGGAAAAGAAAGGAAGATATTTCTTTGCATGTGTCTACTAAACGTGTCTCTACAATGTGTCATTCGCTGGACCGTGCAAGAGCAGTATTGCCAATGAGTGTTGCCCCGAGGCCAGCATTACAGGAAAATTACTAGTGCGCTTATGTGAGAGACTCTGGCTAGTTTCAAGGCGTGAGAACGAGCCGCATAACCAAGATAGAGTAAACACCTTGCTGTTTTTATTGCTGCACGTACGTTTAAGGGTAAGCACTAAAAAAATGAATTTTACGTGCCAAAACCACGATCTCACTATGAGGCACGCTGTAGCGAGGGGCTCCGGAAATTTGGACCACCTGGGTTTCTTTAATGTGCACCTACGTAAACGGGTGTTCTCTCATTTCGCCTACATAGAAATGAGGCCGCCGTTGCCGGATTCATCTCGCGACCTCGTGCTTAGCAGCCCAACATTATGGCCACTAAGCAACCACTTCGAGTGTTGGTAAGCGCGTTTTTTCTCTGCAGAATATTTTGCAAGAAAAAATAAAAGTTCTCCGTCGGACATCTTGGCAGGGCTGCTGGTCTCCGAATTCGCAGCTTCCAAACAGCCGCAAATACAGGGTACTCACTGTCGGCAGGTTGCAAGAAACGTCGAGCGTATGAGGAGAATTCGTTTTGACCACAAAGGGGGTGGGGACACTGATGCACGAAACGAGCGTGGGGAAAATATCGCAGCGTGCGGGAGCAGAAAAGAAAAATCTAAGAACGAAAAGACAGCAGCACTGTAAAAACAGGAGTGAAATTAGCCATTTATTCAAGTCCCTCAACAAGGAGATTTCCTTCCAAGTGGAGTGTTGACGCTGATTTTGGTATTTAGAATGTTTAGCATGCAGCCTTGCAAGTCTGATTCGTCATTTTTTCTGTTAGACCTCTGCAAATAATAATTGGGTAAACATGTATCTTATAAGTTATACGACAGGATTATTTGCCTTTCGTATGATGTGATATATCGCATCAAACTTTAAAAGTTTCGCAAGAAACAAGTATTTTCTTTACATCCTGGTTTCCATGCTTCACAAAGGAGGTAACCCCTATGCCCCCTCCCCCCGTTCTTTAGAAAGCAGCTCCTATGGCACGTTCACACTGAGGCATCCGGCGTCTACAGCGAATGGAATTCTTCTACCGCCGAAAATCGCGTCGTTCACACTGCTACAGTGTACTAGATTCTAGTACACTGTAACACTGCTTGCGCACCGCGCCGCCGGAACGAGATACAGCGCCATCTGCCCCATAAAGTGCTAACCTCCAAGCAAGCGCGGGATATCCCGGATGTTCGCGCGGCTCGAAATTGCGCAGTTGTCTCCGCCCGCGTCGAGTTCGTGTGTTAATTTTGCGCGTCTCCACCATTGCTTGGAAACGCAATGATGAACCCTGAGCAAGACGAGGCAGTACTGCTAGCCCTGTTGGCGAGCACCTTTCTGGCGAAGCGTGACGCGCAGAAGCATTCGCCGAAGAGACGACGCCACCGGCGTTGGTGGGTTCATCCTGCTTTGCAAGAGCACGCGCAGCTTGGTCACGCCACCTTCTCAGGTCGCTTAGACCTTGTGCTTCGAGTGGTACTTGTCGAAGAGGACGGTGCGGTTATGCCAATTCGATGAGCATTTCCGATGTAGCGATGCGTTCGAAGACCGCGATATGACGAGCGCGTCGAGCTTGGCCGCCATCTTTCGAATTGCTGAGACGCGCTCCGATTGGTTCGCGGTGAGGGAATCTGGCGGAAGCTGCCGCAAAAATGGGTCCGGGAGCGATCGGCGCGGTAGGGGCTATTCCGGCGGATCTCGCCGCCGCCGAACTGGGTTCCGCCGAAGTGGGCGCCGCTCCAGACGCCGAATGTCTCAGTGTGAACGCGTCACGTCAATTCCTGCGGCGAGCGTCGGTGTCGTCCCTCGCCGTCTTCAACGAACGAACACAGCAAAAGGAATGAAGAGCGAACGCGGAGCGCGGATTGGACAGTCGGCGATAGCGAAGGCAGCGCGAGGAGGAAAGCGGAGGAGAAGGGTATGGTGAAAGCGTGAGAAGAAAAGCGTAGTTTCCCGCGCCATACCAACACCACCTAGACAAGAGTGTTGTTGGCCATACCAGGCTTTGCGCTGATGGTGGCCATGCGATGGCGCCAGAGTAGCGCGCGTCGTCTGTATAGAAACAAAGCGCTGCATGAGCGGAGGTCTCTCTGCGGCGGCTGATGTGAATCACGCCCATGCGTCACGATTAGCGGAGTCGTCGTGCCACACTTCGCTCCATTTGCAACGTGCCGCGCGAGACAGATTGTCTGCGCCTGCCAATACAATCGCGTGATGAAAACACGCGTACAACTGCGCTCAAATTTCGCATTAGGGAGTAACCTTATCGTCGGCGCATTTTTTTTTTTACCTTACATTTGCTTTTAATTATATTTCTTACTTATATTTTCTTAGGGCTACGGGAGAATTGTTTTTCAGCCAGCCGTGTATATGATCTGCTATATTTCTTCAAGTGTGACTTCAATGATTCCTGTTTTAACCATGTGTGCTAACCTATGTAATTCCGGATTTCTTCAACTGTTTTAATTCAATTGCAAACTTCTCCCGTTGTTCTTTGTGTAAGTGAGCAACATAAGTGTGCTCTCTAATTGCACCCCGCCCCCACATTGTAATGTGACACCCATATCAAGGGGCCTTCAAGGAAATAATAGATGATAATGATAATGATGATGATGATATGATGATGTACTATCATCAGACCCATCAAAATGCTGAAATGTGTGTTCGTCCAGACCTGAGGAAATATGTTGCCACGAAGAAGGTGCCATAATGAACAAGTGATTTCAGTTCGCTTTCAACTAGATATTATTACATAATACACGAAGGAATGTCCCCAAAGACCTGAGCATGCGAGATGCTACTCAAAGTTGACAATCCCGCAGCAAGCCAACAGGACAAGCTTGCTTAAAAGTGAAGGACCCTTTTATAGAATCTGAACTATAGAAGCTGCAATATCTTAATTCTGTCGATAAAGCAGCAGCTTGGTACTGCGTCAGCGCGTGGACGCCTCGTGCCTCAACAACACACATTTGTTACGAGGGCGTGTCTGCTCACTCTAGCGGCGAACGTTACGGCGGTCATGATAAAGAGACCCCGCCTTTTGAGGCAGAGCAGATTGTCTTTTCATGTCATCACATATGCATTAGCTAATACCCATGTCCCACGGCCAAGAACGAGTTGGTAAAAAAGGCGCCAGAGGCGCGTTTAGCGATGTTTGGTTTTTGTACAAGTACAAAAAACTAACTTCTAATTACGGTTGTAGCTATTATAATTAGCGCTCTTTCCATAGAACATATATTATTCAATATACTTCCCGCAAAAACATACAACTCGCAAAAGATCGACGTTCGCTCGCTAAACCTAGCCGCGCTGACAGCGACGCTAGCCACCCTGCACTTATCTGTGCGCCATAGTGTTTCTTTGCGGCGTGGAGAGTAGTCCCTGCGTTCTATGAGCCGAACTGCTGCAAACTATTCTCAATGCACGTAGACGGTCGCGCCGTGGAGTAGCCAAAGAGAAAAATGCTTCAATGATTATCCGCACAATGTCTCCGTATGACTCCGTTTATGCGGGCGCGTTTCTGATGTGTTGAGAGCTTGTACATTTACGGCATATAAAACAATTTGAAATCCACAGGATATGTTACATGCCTTAGTGCAACAATCGAGCGGCGAAGGATGAGGTAAGTCTTCATTCCCTTCCGACGGACGCCTGTCCATAAGTACTGGGCTCCCGATCGTCAAACATGGGACGGCGCCAATGAAGGTGTGCATCGTGCACGTTATTGAGGCCAAATACTTCTTCCGGCACGGCATCGGTAAGCAAAATGCTAATTGTCGAGATCGATCACAAAAGCATAAACCTTGAGCTTTCCAGACGTTCTGGCTTTGGCTTACGTGAACGGGACGTTCAAGGAGGCACTAAAGACAAGCTAACGAGTCCGCGCCTATGCCCCTACGACGTTATAAGGCTGTCGGAACGCGACCGCAACAGTTGATTAGTTGTATAGACAGGTTAGGCAGATGTGTCTGGTTTTCGAATGCCACCGAAAAATGAATGGCGCATTGCGTTTTAGAGCCGGTCGATAGTTTTAACAGGCCATATGGGACGCTGCATACGTTCACGCGTCTGCGTTTCGAAGGATTGTTCCGGTCTTACTTTTTAGCGAGGTAGTTCTATGGCGGGTTTTTAGCACTCTAACTTATTGCGCTTGAAGAAATATGCAGTACCACTCATTTTTAAGCAAAAGAAGCAACCAATCTCATTTTTGTCATCCCGGCCAGGACGGCCGCATTTCGATGGAGGCGAAATGCAAGAGCGCCCGTGTAGCGTGCGACAAACAGGCACGCCATGCTGGATGTGCACGATAGTCATTTATACTTACGCGGGGTAGTGAATTATTATTTTCAAGAATGTTATAAGAAGCCAACAAACAAAGACACCAATGACAGCATAGGGGAAATTACTTGTACTGATTAATCGAACTAAAGAAATGATAAATTAATGGAAATGAAGATGGAATAAAAAAACACATTGCGCGTGCGTTGTTCTTACCGACTGAGATATGTATACCGCGGCGCCGTTTCCCGTCCACTTCCTACGGTATTTATGTTTTACTACTAGAACTAACCCTGGGAGTGCACAAAAAATGACATTTATGCGTTTACGTGGGGCGTACAATTCGTGGGGACAGCGTGACTGAAAAATACAACAAAAAGCTCATGCATACTGATACGACTGCCTTCGTCAAAAATAAAGTCCAATTACCGTGACTCTTGCTTTGAACGTACAACGTCTGCACAAGCACTCCTTGAATAGAAACAGCTTCAGCGCTGCATGCCTTGACCGACATGGCGGTAAATGAGATATAGTTCAAAGCTATATATATATATATATATATATATATATATATATATATATATATATATATCTTTGAAGCTGATCTATTATGTTTGCTAAATACGCCTGCCCTTGCAAAAAGGCAGCGTCATCATCGCTGCCTTTTGCCGCAGCTGATGAAAATATGTTCGGCGATTCTTGTAATCTCTGCGCCCGCCATCATGGATCACCTCGCGCGCCACCTATCATCCATGTGCATTGCGAATGCTGAAAGCGCAACAATTCGTGCACGGATACGTCGTGAGCTTCCGTTTTATTTTCTGTACTATGCCAATGTCAGCCATGAGTGACCACGCCAACCACTGCACGACTATAGTACGACAAAGGGCTACCTTTACATGAACCCGACGCGAGCTGGTCGAGTAAAAAATCTGGCTGACCGAGCCCGACGTGACCACGTTTACATCTGCTCACTTCTGACTAGTCTGGTCTACGACGGCACACAGCGTTGAGCCGAGACGTAAACGCCTTTGAACTGGGCTTCCGGTTCCCGCTGCCGTCTTCGTGCGTCTTATCATTACGTTGAGGTTGCACTACATGGTGCTTGTCTTGGCCTTGTCCTGGTACTAGTAGAGAGTTTTAGTTCAGGGGACGCAAGCGCCTTGCGTACGCAAGAACTAGGGGCGACGGTACTGCGCATGCGCAGACCGCTAAGTCTACTTGCGTCCTTGGGTTGTTGGGGCGGCCGAAAACCTCGCTGCCCCTATGCGGTCACGTTACCCACGTGACTCTCGCGGTGTATCAGAACTTACAAGAAGCGAGACCAGCCGAGACAAGCCGCCCACCCCGCCACACAGCGAAGAACATGGCTGCGCCGTTGAGGACATGTGCACGTGTGCATTTCACGGCCGACGTGGTAAGGAAGCTGGTCGCAAAGCGCACCGGCACGCTTTCGCCGCAACGGCGGCATGTCAAAATTTGCAGGAGGCTTTAAATAAACAAAACACAGAGCACAACGTATTATGCTGCACGAGACGTCTAACTACAGTTTACCAAACGTATGTTTGAATTGATTCGGCTCGGCCTCAGTCGTGACATAGGCGGGTAGATAATCTTATAAATCTTTCGCCAAGTGTCGACAGACGTCGTTTTTATGTATATTAGAGAGGTTTAGCGTGTGCGGTATTCAGATAAACTCAGGCGTAACCAAGTCTATTCTACTTCGCTGCTGGTGTAAATTTTCGGCACTGGCGTAATCGTGTTGCTGCCAAAAATTTACACCCGCGGCAAAGTAAAATACACTTGGTTACAGCAACATTCGCTGTTTTTATCTCTTTGAGCTTTGCGCCACCAGGTGACTGCACCATGCAGGCCGCTACCGTTTACGGCTCCGCCCCAACGCCCGCCCCGTCCGCCTGCGTTTACCCGAATACTGGACACTCTAAACCTCTCTATTAACGGCCTTTAATACGAATAGTCTTATGTGCTTTACTTCATATGCTTGATTTCATGTTTTAAAAAATGATAACGCAGCAAATATCAGACGTTGATGGCGCTGCGAGCGCATGCGACCTAACCGCGGCTTGCGTTTGGGGCCGCTAACATATAACGTGTTCCTGCTTGCGTAGGCCAACGCAAACGCACCCAAGCGCTAGGGGCCCCTACGCCTTGAGTCCCCTAAACTAAACCTCTCTACTATTCCCGCTGCCGGCGCCTACATCGTGACGTCGCAGTCGTCCCGCTTAAGTCTCGGCGCTAACAGGCCGAACGCGCTCGCGTTTACATGTGTGCTGCAAACGGCTCGGGCTGGGTCAACCTACCCTATTCAGTCGGGCTGACTTAGCCCGACTCGATGCTTGTTAAGTCCAAACCGCTAGCGTTTACATGAACTCGGCAGACTTATTCCAGCCCGACAAGCCGACTAGGCCCGCTTCTGTCGGGTTAATGTAAACGCCTTGAAATACGAGAAAAACATGGGGATTAGCGGCCTACGTCGAGAGTATTGTATAGCAACAAGCATGCCTGTTGCTGAATCGTTCTTGAACTTTCATTCAATTCAATATGAATGTTCTTTTGATAGGCAACATTATTTTATTGGAAATAGTCATTCAATTCCCAGTTGTACAACTACCAGTATGGGCACGAGAGTATTCCCTTCAGCCGCCGAGGGAGATCGCCGATCTACATTGACCACGAGCTAAACATGACGGATTTAAAAGGAGTTTGCGGGTGCCCGTGTGAGAGGGTTCTGGCGTATAAGTTCTTATCAAAAGCCGCCGCCGGTCCTACAGAAGATAGCGAGTGGCAGTTCCCTGAACTTTCCTTCGTTCGTCTGATCACGGCCGTGGCTAGCTCAACTTTCAAGGTTTCGGCTGGTTCCTGGGGACCCTCTCCCTTTTCCTGTGAGCCCTGTCTGCGGTGCCAACAGTGCGACGGTCAAGGCGCTGACCCTGATGGCGTGTGTCATTCTAAAAAGGGTCATTTAGAGGTCAATGGTACGAGCCTCAACCTCCCTAGCCTAACAGAGCCGAGAGAAGTTTTTACTTGAAATGCATGCCAGAACAAATTACATATTGCGATAAAAAAAAACGAAAGGAAGCCACTCTCATGCTTTTTTTACTAGAAGGTGAAAGGTGCAACCGGGAATTATTTTCTCATAGAACATATTTTCAAAACGCAGAAGAGTCTGGGGCTGGGCCTGTTGGTACATAGCTTGACAAACAAACGACAAAACCCAGCCTTTGAAGACGCGTACACAAGATGAGAGAAAAAGACATCCACACACGCTGGGGCTAGCAACAGAGTTCAATGAAGCACTTGGTTCGAAAAGAAAAGGAAATCAACACGCGCATGCACCATAGAAAACCAAGGCAGTCGCTAAAAAGCATAAAAACCTTAAAGAATATCGGTGAATGACACATTCTAACGGTGGCATTTTTCGAAAAAAAAAAAAGAAAAGCCAGTTCTTTGCTAGATAGGCAATACGGAGGGTGCGCTCAGGCACTGATTGTGACCGTGTTTTTGGATTTCGTAAGCTTCCACGGTTACAGTCAGTGCGTGAACGCACCCTCCGTATCATTATCTTGTAAAGTACTGGCTGTTTTTTTTTTTAAAGATGCTGCCGTTAGAATGTCTCATTCACCAATATTCTTTAAGGTTTTTATGGTTTTTTAACGACTGCCTTGGTTTCGTATGGCGCATGCGCGTGTTGATTTGCTTTTTTTTCCGAACCAAGTGTTTCATTGAACTCTGTTGCTAGTCATATATATACAGCGTGCGTGGTTGTCTTTTTCTCTCGTCTTGTGTACGCGTCTGCGAACGCTAGGTTTCGTCGTTTGTTTGTGAAGTATATTCAAAGAAGTGTGAAAACTTACAAATTGATGTGACAGAGGGACCTTCCCATAGTCTGCATTTTGACTATGACGTTTAGTGACGAAGTGCTTTGCTTCCATGCAGGTTTCGAACTTATGGGGCCCGTTCCACGTGTAACTTCAACGCTCATTCTGGTTTCTCACGTCCCGCCCACTTTCCTCATCCACTCGTCTCCTATATTGAACAATTTTGCAAACTGCCGCGCTAAGCAGTGTTACCAGCGTTTATTCGAGCATGTAGCTAAACAAAGTCGCTAAATTTGGTCCAATATCGCTAAAATTGTCGCTAATACTGCGAGTAAATTTTGCATCCCGCAGGCGTTTTTGGAACTGAATATTGTATGCTGTCATCGCGTAGCGCATCTAGAAAAACGTTTCACATTTGTTTAGCATTCCATGAAAAGCAAATACCCAAATGCGAAAATAAATGTTTTGAAATCCGCGAAGTCCCACGGACATGCCGGCGTTGGGGTTTCTCGCGCGAAATTCAAGAAATGGAAAAATGACCTACCGCGCGAAATTAACAAAAATACACTTTTTATAGAGTTCTTGATTAGTCTGAACAAATTTAGTGTTTCTCTTTAGTGTCCCTTTACATCTCTAACCTTCATTTCTATACTCACGAGTCCAAATGTCAACCATAGCAAACTGAAAGACTGCCGTTGCCGTACCTCGATCAGAAGAGAACCATATGTGACATGCGGAACTTGCCGGTCTGCTCTTGGCGCGAATCTGGTCCAGTTCCATGTCAAAACTGCCATACTGGTTAGCAAACATTAACCAACGGCTGCTGAAAACTGAGCAGCATTTACACTCACTAGGAGTAGTAGCCACGCGACTATCTCTCTCAGTTTTGCGCGGCACTTAAATATTGGAGGCGAGCTCCACCACTGGAAAAGCTGGTGTCGCAGTCGGCGAGACGTGGCCTGAGGGATCACGTGGACACAGCGGCCGCGTCGTCTGCTTCGGAAGCGCCGAAGCGAGCTGAAAACGTCCCACCTGCGCTGCGGTTCTGATTAAGTGGGGAGGTTTTCTCGTTTCGGATGTCTGCTTAACAACACTTGAAAGCAGTATAATAGGTAGTGGCTGCCTTTTAAGGCGTCCAGCATGGTAGACTAATGCCGCAGTGCCGGACGTACCAAATGGAGCGTGGTGCCAGCCTTCACATGTAACTGAAGGAAAAGAAGCTACGCGAAGCTGGTATCACAAAACTTAGAACCGGCAAGCAGCCACCGGCTACCATCAGGTGTGCAGTAAGCGCTACCGCGCGGAAGATTTCTGCTATGACGCCAGGGTTGCAATGTTCGCGGTGGGTAGCAGAAAGCGCGCACTGCCCGGCTAATGTCGTGAAGGTCTATGAACTTGTTGATGCTAGACACTGGCAAGTTCATCGGAATGGAAAGGGAACGTTAAGAAGCACATTAAAAAAGAAGGGATGGCCTATGTGCTCATGTTTGTGTTAGCACCAAAAAATAAATGTACTGGATTAAGAAAAATAAGCAGCGGGAAATTGCTCGCTGAGAAGACCGATAAACATACAGTGCGACGGAACTTGAGAAATGATATTGAAACATCCAACAATATAGAGGAAAAAAAGATTTAATCGTTGCGACGACACATCACAAGGCGCCGTAAGCGTTGAAGTCCTTAGTTATAACCATTTTTGAACAGCTCTGATGGCCCATGCAATAATGGTTGCTTGTGCATTGTCAAACGCTGATAACTGCGGCCTAAAGCTCACGGCACGGAGCGAAACATTGTGCGTGGACAGCAGTTTGGGGGACTAAATCGCGGCGACCGCACGCTGTGGGCGTTCACGGTACGTATTCCGTAAGGGGAGCGTCTGCAAACCATTCTGTGCTTTCTGGCTGCCTAGGACTACTTTCATAGTAAAAAAAAAAACTTTCCTAGTTTCGAGAATACTTACAGAAATGTCCCGGAGGGCTCCCGCTTGGTAATTTTATTGAGCGCCCACAACCAAAGCTATGAGGAGCGCGCCAGGTTATTCCTCATACTACGCAAGCTAGGCGCTACCGACAGAAGGCGACTCCGTCCTTTTCCCGAAAACCATCAACACATCTCTGGAACTTTGTTAGGGACAGCCGCCACTCAGTATGGGTATTCTTAGGGACCCCATAGTACGGGTAATCCGTAGAGCACGTTGGAGCACGCTGGTGTTTCAGCAGTCGCCGTCGTTCCTTTCGCGGGACGCGCGCGCCTCGTCGTGGAAGCTGTTATTGTACGATGCCCCGAACGTGTTTGCTACCATTGTCCGTAGCCTGCGAGAACGTTAGCATTCCATCGCGCGGCGCTTCGCATGGTGAGTGACATAGACAAATCCTTTTATTGAAACCTTAGGAGAAAAAGCCGCTGTCGCGTCCGACTGACCGGCGCCCGCTGGCCACCTGTACATCCGTCACACAACACGGCCGCCCATGTTGCAGGACGTTGTGGCTGAAGTGTTGATTAGGCTGAACCACCGCTTGGGGCGTATTTACGTTTTGACACCGCGGTGGCTTATTGCGCCTTTGCGTCTGCACGCCCTGCGTCAGCTGTCGGCACGGACAAACTTGCACGGTGTATATTTTTCAGAAATAGCAAGAACGTGCCGTACCATACCTTGAATTATTACTTTATTATTATTATTATTATTATTATTATTATTATTATTATTATTATTATTATTATTATTAGCACTGTTGGATTATTGTCACAGCACTTCGCTGCCGACGTAATCGCGCTGATCTGTTTCTCTGCAAACTCCTTCATGGCATCCTCACTTCCCCCGAACTCCATCATGGTATGTATGCCGCGCAAGATAACCAGAGAACGCCTATCTTTCCATGTTGCTGCCTGTCAGCACCAACACTCAACCGTCCACAGAATACAAGGTCAACGCGTATTTTCAGGATTTTTATATTATTTATAACTCGTTGTCGTTGTTCTTTTCCGAGCTTTGCGTTGTTGCGTCATAATTTCACGTAATGTTCAGCTGCCCTACTCCTCCTTCTTTTTATATTCACGTTGCGCCTTGTTCTATGTACACTGTTCTTTTCAAGATTGTTCTTCTATATGCGTTCGTTTTCCTTCATTACGCTCCTCTGCTGTTTTTTTTTATGTATGCGTGCACCAGCACTCAGACCTCACCGTTGTTCCTGGGCACGCTAAATGAAATATTGATTGATTGGTTGATTGATTGGTTGATTGGTTCATTGATTGATTGATTGATTGATTGATTGATTGATTGATTGATTTTTACCGTTGGTCTGCAACTGTCGCCATCTCTACTGGTAGCGTTCTTTTATTGAAGAAAACCGAAGCAAAGCGTGCTTTCTGACAGCGCCTTTCCCTTCTCGCGCGATATTTCCATGTATGCAAGCTGCCAGGAACGAAAGGTTGTTATTCGCCCGTTTCGTCACGGCGTTGGCTTTGCGCATTCCCTGTCTCCTCTGTCTACCGTTCTATCTCCCTGTTGGACTGCTGCACGTGTGTGCAAGGGTAAGTGCTACAGCTTCTGCGAAGTTTTTGCGGGGAGGGGGCTCACGCGTAATTACACCCATTCCAGAGGGCATTGTGTCGATGGCCAGGGAATTCCAGAGGGCATTGTTGCTACACCCCCGAAGTTCATTGAAAATGTCTGCCGCCACTCCTATTATGTACATTACACACGTTTTCAACGAACAACGAACCTCGCCGCACCCCCGCGCCCTCCAACACGGGGTGCTAGACACCAGGTGCAGCAGTGGAAAAGTCGAAGGATGAGCAAGCTTCGCTGTAATATTGTCAGGCCGCACCTGTCTAGCCTACAGCTGAACTACAGTGTACTAAGCTGAACAAAGGCCAGCAGTGGGATGAGCATGTAGTGGGGTAGAAAGCGGACACAGCAAGAGAAAGTGGATAGAGTGAGAGAGACAGATTAGCAAGGAGAGGAGAAGGAGGAGGGGCGTCGCTTGCTGCAAGCGGACCTAGCCTTGCAAAAGTCGCTGGCAATCCCTATTTTCCATTTCGTTGTGGCCCCACCTTAGCGGGTTCACGACAAACAAAATGCACGGCGTTGAGGCTAGAGATGTAAAATTTCATGAAATTTCGAGGGCCTTGAAAAAAACACTTTCATGTTTTATTTTTTAGAAAAATACGAGAAACTGAGCAAATAAAGACGATTGGGCACAGAGCAATGAAAAAGTCGACACACTTATTTCTGTAACCCTGAAAATAATATAATCGTTACATTATTGCATCCCAAAAGTCCCAGAAGAACTTTCGGGTTCAAAATATAGTCACCATTTGACATCAAGGCGTTGATTTCACATCAAAACGTCAAGACCGACATTTGTATCAATCTGTGTCCGATTTATTTCCGCTTGACGCGCCAACGCTTCACCGTGCAGCGGACGAAGCCTTCCGGACATTGAGGTTCAAGGGCACGTACACAAGTTTTTGCACGCGATCCCTCGCGAGCCTGTTGTATAGCTTGATGTGCCCAGTTCCCATCTCGGACCAATCTCTTTCACATGCCACAGAAGAAGGGGGAATCTGTTGAACGCGACAGGGTTGGTTGAAGAAAAGTCATTGCCACCACGTGGATGGATCCAAGTGCTTAGCAGACTCACGAACTCCTTCTTTTGACCAAAGATTTAGATACGTCGGAAGGAGCCGCATCGCAACAGAATTCTGCGGGGAGCACCTAGTTTTTTTTTTTCTTTCAATTTCATCCTGGTTGAAAAAAAAGAAAAAAAATCCCGTTTTTTTTTCCTTCGAAATTTCAAACGTTTTTGTCAAACCCTTATATCTCTCGTTCGGGCGATCGGGGCGCCGCGGAGCGCAGCGAGCCACGCTGCATGAAGCGAGCCGAAATGTTTTTCTGCGTTTTTCAGTCGTGATTGTCGTTTTGTGTAACTGTACGCCTCCTGGCCAGGACAACGATGCCAACAACGACTCTGGCGCGACTGGCACCCGCAAGTCGTCGAAATGTGAGCGTGGCCTTTCGGGCACCTTCGCGACAAAACCGTTTACCGTGCAATGGGCCTCTGGACGAATACATCCCACCGTAACGAGATTACGGCAGTGCTTGCGTTTGTATTCCCGTTATTCCTATTTAGTCCTGCCGAATATAAATCCAAGCATGCTTCGGAAGCTGAAATGCATAAACTTGAATACTCGACAACATTGAGTTCAAACCGGGGTCGATTCCGCTCAGCGGAGGCTAGCCGTACTTGCAAGTTCCTTATAGTGTGACACCATCCCGCGGCTATCGACGAATTGTTTTTCAAAGAGTATCGGAGTGACCGCAGGTGGTGTGGCTGTCGCACATTTGGTTGCTTTCATCGTGGCAGCCAGTATGTTTGGTTATCTCTGTTTACGTAACGTTTGTGCAAGATGAAATTCAAAAGCGATCGCACGTGCTGCGTGCCACGATGTACCAAGTGAAATGAGCCTCCACTCGTTCCCCAAAAATGCGGCAAAGGAGGAGGAATGGGTGAAAGTGTGCAGTGCGCCTTTCGTTGCAGTGACTTCTTCTGGAGCCACGTATAGTTAAGAAAACGAAAGGTATTTGCTTAAGTGCGCTCTTTTATTTGTTTTGCTACGGAGAATCGATGAGTTCGAAGAAATATAGCTTGCGACAGTGTATTGCAGCAGCGCAAAGAACGGCGTGGCTCTGTTATAGGTGAGGGTCGGAAGTATTTGCTCAGCTTTCGCCTGCCTCAACTCGTAGTGTGCGGTTGCAGCGGTGTCTCGTTTCGCCAGAAACGGGCGTTTTCGTTCTCGCTGCACCCCGCGCTCGAGCTGCGCACTTGTGGCCAGCGCAACGAGAACACCCGGGCATTTAAGACAAACACTGACATTTTTGTAGCACTTTGTCGCATCTCTAGAGAAATGCTACAGTAGATCTACTTAGGTGGGCGTAGTAAGTATTTGACAGTGTTTCACCGGCAGCAGCCCGCAGTGTGGTCGCCGTTGTCTCGTCCCACCAGAAACGCGTGTGGGTACGCTCTGGGATGCACCCCGTGCGTCAACGCGCGGCCAAGCTTTGCAGCTGCAGTCCTGAAAACAATATTGGGGGAACATAAAACACAGGCATGGAATTCATGACGTGAGCGCAACAAGCTTCTGTCGCGACTCCTCGTCATGCCAACGATAATACAACTTTACCAGCGAAATATAAAACGACCGGCTTGGCTTTCCTTACGTCTGCATGCGCTAGCGTAGAGACGTACAAGAAAGACATCTGAAAAATTGCAGTGCTATAACCTTGGTGATATCCTTCCTTTAATTATCGAAGATGAATATCGGCTCATAACTCATTACGCGAAAGGAGCGCGGGAACATAACAAAACAGTAAAATTACTCTTTATCGCGAAACGGCAGTGCTCACAAGGCAGGCTTTGCGAGCCGTCACCGATTAGCATGAAGAAAAAGATAAAGACAAGCAAGTGCGTTCATGACCTCGTCCTCTTCATTGAGGAACCGTATCAGCGTTTCTGAGGCGTTATTTTACACACTTAGCGACACTGATTGTGAAAAATGTTGAGCCATTTTCAAGCACTAAGCGAAATATCAGTTGACGTGAAAGACGCGCATGTGCTCAGGGGTCCTATACTCTTTGTGGGTGCCATGGATGGATGAATGGATGGATGGATGAATGGATTCTATGGGCGTCCCTTTGGAACAGGGTGGTGGGTTGCGCCATCAAGCTATTGTCAATATATTGCCTAATGTTCTACCTAGGTTAAAGAAAAGAAAAAAAAACACGAAGAATTCCTATCACCAAACTTTCTGAACCCCTATTCGGAACTTTGTTTTTGTACGCCTCCGTTGTTTGTCGTTTGCCAACTTCCGCCAATCTTCCAATCGCCTGTTACGATTCTCTATTGCAGACTTGTTTACTTTCCCGCTGCTCTCGCTGAACCCAAGGGCTTCAAGGAGGCCAAAGGTGCCTAAATCGACCACTGGGCAGATATGTTCACTTTCTAATAAAACGTGCTCCATTGTTTCCCTAGCTTTACCGCAGGAAGCACATGCTTCTTCTTCCTTGTCGTATCTCGGTTTATAAGAGCGTGCTATAAGGCATCCTGATCTCGCTTCGAAAAGTAATGAGCTTCCCTTTGAGTTACCATAAATTGTTTCTTTCCTGATTTCGTTTTTTTCCTCTTGAGCAGCTACTCATGCAGGTTTCTTTTCCACTGCCGCCACCCATGATATTATGTAAGCCTCTCTGACTTTCCGCTTGGCGTTCCCTGTTGCCATGTTGCTCACCCTACAGGCCGCATACTTGCTTAGGTTTCCTAGTTCCTTTCCTCCAGTGTGAATCAATGTCTTTCCTGAACAAATATATGAACACTCTCCCAGCCTATTCACTTTCTTACATATTCCTCAGTCGTTCTTCATAATCAATTTTACTCTGAGCTTCCCTCACTTCAAAACTTGTCCAGCCCATATCACATTGCACAGCTCCATTTGTAGTATTCCCGTGAGCGCCTAATGCGAGGCATCCCACTGACCTTCGGTGGCCATCGAATCCTGAGTGTACCCTGATAATTAGTCGTCTTGCGCGCCATCTATAGTTCATGCATTTGCCACTGTTAGACCTGCACCGAACATACACAATAGGATGATAAAGACTGATTTTATACTTGTTTTGAACATAAAAAAAATTATGGGGTTTTACGTGCGAAAACCACTTTCTGGTTATTAGGCAAGCCGTAGTGGAGCAATCCGGAAATTTCGACCACCTGGGATTCCTTAACGTGCACCTAAATCTAAGTACATGGGTGTTTTCGCATTTCGCCCCCATCGAAATGCGGCGGCCGAGTTTTGAACATAGTTATCACAGCTTCGTAGATGGGTGATTATGCGCGAACAGTACTTGTACAACACTAAAACTGCGCATTTGTTTCCATCAGCCAGTGTACGGCCACCGCTTGCTGTTCGCTTAAAGTTTAGTGGAAACTGTGCACCGCTTCAAAAACTGAATGCTTAAGTGGTCGTATATCTAGTATGGGGTTACTGCTGATTTTGATAGGGGGTCCTCACTTTTCGTTCTTCTCATCGGGCATATAGTTTGTGTGTTCGATAGCGTATTGCTACAGAATACAATCTACGCTCATAAGCGCTCATTTAGAGAACGCGTACCTTTCCAGCGAAAACGGCGATTCCTGCCATGCTCGCGTAGCAACTGAGCGAGGTTGTTGTTTACGCTGCAGTATTGAAAGGGCCGTCGCTCGTTGCCTGTTTGGCATAAGAGGCAAACTGTGCTTCTCAGTAAGTAATAAATTGGCCAGCGTAACAATACACACATATCTACCATTCTGCGTAGTCGCACTTAGTTCCTGGAAGCGCCAGCGAGTGCGACTGACTGTCTTTGATCAAGAACAGTGATGTACCGGTGTTGTCACCGCGCCGCGTCGCCGCTTCTCACATTTGTGTGTGCATGGCACTATGCTAGAAGTGGTTCAGTTTAAGTCGGGGTGGCCAGGACGGAACTATAAAAACAGTTTTCTTCGTCCTACTTGCTTATCCTGTAGTTCAAATCCGCCGGTAGTGGACGAACGCGTCGGCTGTGTTAGGCCTAATGAAGCTACGTTGAACGCGATTGACATGATGTCAACAGCTGGCAACGGCTGGAAATCGTCTATTTCAATTTAGTAAGAACGTTTCGATTGAAGTGTAGGGTGAATAAATACTCGCATAAGCGCAGTTGCTGCGACTTCGCGTTGTCGGTGCGATGTTCCCACTCGGCGGCCGCTCACACGCCGATCGGCAGACTGGTTTTCCCGGTGTCGTCAGCCCGAAAGCCTGTCACACCACGTCGGTCATGTTGTCGGTCGCGTCGTCGTCATACTGCTATGAAAACATACGTCTCCCATTGACACATTCTGTCAACGGCATCGGTGTCGTGTCGGCCAATAGTGTGGCGTGCCGCGCGTTAACCGAATGTCTACAGCTGCAGTTTCTAACCGAAACACAGTGCTAATACCACGTCGTCGGCACTGCGCTGACGACGTCGGCAAAGATGCAGGCTCCCGCGCTATTCCATACGCGCGCGTCGTCTGCTCCACGAACCACCGATGCCGATCAAAACGCTTCCGGCGTTCGCCAGCGCATGTGCACTCGGTGCATGCAAATGGCTGATTGCTCCGCCGGAACGACACCTCTCAACCGCAATATAGTCTGAAACACTTCGAACAGCGGTGGCAGCGGATGCTGCTCAGTGAAACGCTGGCGGACCAACTCAGTGCTGTCCAGAGGGCCCGTGTGGCGGCAGAGGGGCTCGGCCTCTCTGTACCGACATCAGAGCGGCCCGCATCAGTCCCAGGTTGATCCCTCAGGACCTAAATAAGGTTCTTCATACCATACCATAGTTCGCAGTATACCTAACCACACCAGGTTCCACAAGGAAGCTGACTCGAAGCCCAATACGCTGCCCGTTTTCCGAACCACGACGACCCATTCGGTTCACCATTCCCTTCCCAACTCTTTATCACGGAGGAACTTTAGGATGAGCCGAAGCACCTCCCTCCTAAATATCTAATGTCCTCACAAGAAGAAAATGTCGCTTGCATTTGAGTGTGGTGTCACCTTGCACTTGAGCCACCCTATTAATTTCTTGCGTTCTGCTTCAAATTCAGGACACTTTAGTACCTAATGTTCAATGTCACCAAGCGCTTGAAAATGCACACACGACGATAATGGGCCAAGTCCTTTATTGCTCCGCCAAGATGGAGTTTGCGCGGACCCGGCGTGGAAGCGATAAAGGAGAGCGGCATCAGTTCTGTTAAGTCCTCTAATCACACAAAGTTGATGTGGAGGAGACCACAATGGACGGAAGTAGCTTAAGATGGCCTTCTTCATGTCTCCTTTTGGGTCTTGGGGAGCCTTATTGCTTGGTTTGAATTGCAGCGATTCGTGCGCCAGACTGTCAGCGGCCTCGTTGCCTGCTACGCCGATATGGTAAGGGGGTCACGATGTCAAATCCAACTTTCTGCAAATATTTAACATCATATAATGCACGCTTAATGCAGTTGTCAAGAGTAAACCCACGTAGTAACAGTCGCAACGTAGTTTTGCTGTCTGCAAAGAGAACTACATTCTGAGGCGACACTTTCACATGCCGTAGGAGGCACGACGCGATCAAGTATGGCAGCCCATGTGGCATTGAGGGTCAGTATCACGTACGCCGCTGCGCTGGCTCCATTATCTTTGTTAGCAAAGGTGTCGGTGTATAACTGCAGATGTATGTCATACATCCTGCCGAGGTGTTCTACCACTGAAGATTTTGAATCTGCTAAAGGTGTAGGTCGCTAGGTGCGAATATACGGAATGGTAAGTTGACAATACTTTGATTTGGGCAAGTTGGTTGATATTTATTTATTTATTTATTTATTTATTTATTTATTTATTTATTTATTGTACCCTCAAGGCATACAAGCATTATAGAGGGGAGGGGTCAATCGCTCAACATAAATACAGTCATTTGCACATACACAATTGAAAATTTAAAAAATGGGAACTAATGTAATTTCTGATAACAACCGAAATTCAAACACTGTTATGCAAGGCTTGTACAATAATTACGGCAAGAAAATACTATTGCAGCCGATTAAGACACTAAAAGATGAAGTTTCCTACCGACATAAAGAATGTTTACAGAAAAAAAAATGATGGAATGCGTTATATTGCGCTGGCAAGAGTTTCACGAAAATGGTCACAGTTGGAAACGCTAGCTAATGAGGCGGGAAGATGGTTCCAGTCAAGGCTGGTTTTGGGCAGGAAAGAGTGCGGGTGTGTTACAGTGTTTTGGTGAGGGACATAGATTTTGTGGTGGTGATCAAGTCGAGATGAAACAAAATTGGGCGGTTTAATCAGTCGGGTCCTAAGAACATGGTTGGCATGATAGATCTTATGAAACAAAACAAGTCGAGATAGTTCCGCTTTCGCGCTACTGTCGGCTCTGTCTTGGCTTTGTTTCTGGCCGCGCGTTTGCGTTTTGTGCAGAAAAGCCGTAGCGCCGTCTGCGGGAGGCGTTTTACTCACCGACGGCGCAACGTCACTATGAGACCATGACGTCAATACTCCTCGATCGGAGGGCGGGTGATTTGAACTGCGCTAGAGGTACGCGGACGCTTCAGAACGCATTTTCTCTTAAAATAAGTATCTTCTTCCGACGAAACAAGCATTTCGAGGCTTCTGGGATTGTATTTCAACAGTTCACGTTGACTTAATATTAACCTTTAGTGTCCCTTTAAGCTCAGCGATTGCCTGCGCCATGCTAGTTTGATTGGCTTCTGTGCGTATACATCGTTCATTAGTTTCTTTCACCATGCGATGTATCTCATCCATAGCAGGGCCTGGATTTTGTTCAACGTCAGCGCAAATTGCTATGAATAATGCACAAAAAGGTTCAAGCAAGGCTTCTGGGCATGGAATCACAATTGCCAAAGGGTTATCTGATTTGTAACATTTTCTGGGGAGTACGAAAAAGTGACCAACCTGCACAACGAACAAGAAGAAACGTGAGCGCCGCATCTTGATTGTGCTTCCATACCCACTGAAGGGACGGGCCAGGAAGCTGGCTTTTAACTGCTCCGCTGTGAAGTCTGACGATGTCACTGCAGCTGCCCTGTGCTGCCCAAGGAAGCAGTATACGGAGCGCCACTGCCGGCAGTAGTGCATCCGTTGATAGCCGTAGGTGTCAGCTGCGCTCCACCGTTGCAGTCTTGGGGCGCATGCGCAGTTGTGACACTGGCGCTGAAGAAGGGCGTACCATGCATCCCACCGCAGTCCAGGAACATGCCGATACACTGCACAACCAACAAGAAGAAACGTGAGTCCCGCATATTGATCTCCCTTCAGTGCACATTCATTTAATAATCGATCTCTTCCCCCTCCACTAGCCCCGCTTTCCCATGAGTTAACAATTTATTTCTGTCCTTTTTGCCAGCCGAATAATTCAGGTGCCCGCAAAGCAGCAGGCCCAGTTACAGCATGAGCGAACACAACTCTTTTTACTCCCGCTATACTGCATTCTCCTGTTTAATAGATTATCTAATGAACAGTCGACCAAACAAGCATTCGAAAAGTTCTTGCTGTTTTTGTTTTCTTTAAGTCACCGTAAAAAGAAAACGGGGCCATATTTATTAAAAGATCTAAATTTCACATTAAATTCATTGATTTCAATGAATTGGCCCTCAGTGCCTCATTTACTCCAATAGAGTCTTATCTTTGAAGAAAAATATGTCACTACAAAGAATGTATGTGCCTTTCCATGGTGCCAGCAGTTCACTATGTCACTCGAAAGGGGCGCAGACTATAGCGTTACGTAACCAATGCCCATTCAAGCCTGAACTTGTAGCACTCCAAAGTCACATGTCCTGAGCCCTCTCTTGCTGCATGCCACATGCGGAAAGCCAGTATATCACAATGCTTGAGATGTAGCGCCCATTAGTTATTCCAGACTTTTTTTTTTGCACCCGCATGAGCTTGAGATCAGGCTGTGCAAAAGAGCCATCGATATGCGTGCACGTTATCTTGCAATGGCGTAAGAGACCACCAAACCAAACTTGAGGCAGTCAAAGAGCGTTTGGAGGCAGACATGTGCTGACTACAAAGTTTCACTTCAGGAAGTTAACTTTCACTGGTCATGCAATCGCCTGAAAGTAACGCAGGGTTCCAACGGAGCATGTTCATTTTCTGTGATGGAGCAAGACATCTGCAAAGTTAGATGATCGGATGTATCCAGACTCTCGGTATGTCTTATGTAGTCAGATATGGAAAATTTTCAAAAGTTTCACCAGTTAGCTGAAAAGATTCTTAGAAGTGAAGACATTAAAGAGCTAGTAAATATGCAGGCATTTACTAATATCCGTGCCTTACTATTAGCTCGGCGTGGGTCATTTAGTTAGTGCTGTTGACAAGTTTCAGTAGGTTGTGAGTCTTAGGAACGAGCACTTTACGTTACTTCGCTTACTTTATAGATATTACTTTAGATATTACTTTTTGTGGCAAGTAACCTCGCAGTTGAACCCGTGAACCTGTTAACCTGGAAGGTTAACAGGTTACAGGACCCTGTTAGTCCATTGCAGACCTTTTCTTCCTTTTCTTTGAAGAGTTTGGTGTCGCAGTAAACACGGCGGCACAAGGTAAATATAACTAAAGCTTTGCAAGATATTCAAAAATAAATGATGAAGTAACTTTTATCTCGTGTTCTTGTAGTGTCCGAATGTTTCTTTGAGGAATAAAAATAAAAATCACAAAATACCGCACATTATACGACTGTGTGACCTGGATTTTCCCCTGCCATATTCGCTTGTCGTGCTAAATTTAGAAGTGACATTTTAAAAACAGGTCTATGCGTTCTCTTGGTTTTATTCACCCGTTTTCTCTTAGTTTTCCTCGCTATGACCAACCGCGAGAGATCTACCAGAAACAAGCGCTGACGCTTCACGTTCGTAGGGAAGCACCACGCACTTTTCGATTAATGGTAAGCTACACCACTGAAAAACCTTAAAAGGCGGGACAATTTCATCTAAGCCGGAAGTGATCACAGCGGAGATAAATAACCACAGCGCGAAGCGTTTTTTCGTCGCAGGTTCTAAAATTGGCTGCACAACGCTGCGCCGCGGTGTGGCAAGGCGCCAGCGAATGCAGTAAGGGGATATCAATTCTTTCGCAATCACAAATTCCCCCCCCCCCTTTCCCAACCTCCACTATCAGGTGGTAGTGTAGCCGATATCCATGACACTTATTTCATCACCGCTTCCGAACGCCAACATCTGGCGTCACACCATCCTTTCCACAGGGTCTGGTTGCCGCGGCTTGCTCTCCGTTTCCCGCCTGATTTTCCTGTTTTTTCCTCGGCGCGCGACGCCCATCCGATGACATGAATGACTTGGCAAGTGTAGCCATCCCCGTTACACCTCCACGCATGTACTCGTGTCCACAACCTCGCACACCTCATGGCGACGCGCACCATACTAATGCCGCATCCAAGAGCTCCGGATGGTGCAGCGGAGGAAATGCGCCAACCGAATATAGCGTTTCGGCTGTTGCCAGCTCCGTTCTCATCTGGACCAAGCAGGCACCCCGAAGGTCGTCTTCGACCTCTCCCTTCTCTTCCACGTGTGGCACTTTTCAAGGCAGGCTGCGCGCAAGGTGATAAGGGCGTGCATCCGCTCAGGTGCCAAAAAGGAACTATATAGGTGCGCTCTCTCGGCCGTCTGTGTCGTATGCGGCTGCGTGATCTTGATAAATTTACTCATCATTCACCTTCGCAGGGTAACGAGGGAATCGTCCTTCCGAGAACGCTCCTCGCTGCTGTGCCATGAGTTCCGAGCACCCCGCTTCTTGGGGCCACACTCACCTGTGGGATAAGGTGAACGCCCGTGGCTGTCAGATTGCTTCGCTATAGAAGCAGTCATGCGAATATTGCCTAAGGTCAGAATAATACAACGATTATACCACAACACATTTGAACTATTGTATTGGGAATCTGAACGGCATTCAGATTCAGATTCCCAATACAATAGTTCAAATGTGTTGTAGTATAATCGTTGTATTATTCTGATCTTAGGCAATGTTCGCATGACTGCTTCTATAGCGAAGCAATCTGAGAGTCACGGGCGTTCACCTTGTCACACAGGTGAGTGTGGCCCCAAGAAGCGGGGTGCTCGGAACTCATGGCACCGCAGCGAGGAGCGTTTGGCATCTCGGAAGAACGATTCCCTTACGCTTGTTGATTAACTTAGAACTGGCAGAACTTTCTAAGTTAACCAACAAGCGTAAGACAGCTGACACAGGGAACTATTATATGGATAGAATTCAACATGCGCTCAGGAATGGAGGAAACCTAAAAGCAGTGAAGAAGAAACTAGGAATAGGCAAGAATCAGATGTATGCGTTAAGAGACAAAGCCGGCAATATCGTTACTAATATGGATGAGATAGTCCAAGTAGCTGAGGAATTCTATAGAGATGTATACAGTACCAGTAGCACCCACGACGATAATGTGAGAGAGAATAGTCTAGAGGAATTTGAAATCCCACAAGTCCACACAAATCTACACAAATCCCACAAAGAAATCAACAAAATCCCAATAAAGAAAGGCGTCAAACAGGGAGATACGATCTCTCCAATGCTATTCACAGCGTGTTTACTGGAGGCATTCAAAGACCTGGAGTGGGAAGAATTGGGGATAAAAGTTGGAGAATACCTCAGCAACTTGCGATTCGCTGATGATATTTCCTTGCTTAGTAACTCAGGAGACCAATTGCAATGCATGCTCACTGACCTGGAGAGGCAAAGCAGAAGGGTGGGTCTGAAAATTAATCTGCAGAAAACTAAAGTAATGTTTAACAGTCTCGGAAGAGAACAGCAGTTTATGATAGGTAGCGAGGCACTGGAAGTGGTAAGGGAATACATCTACTTAGGGCAGGTAGTGATCACGGATCCGGATCATGAGACTGAAATAACCAGAAGAATAAGAATGGGCTGGGGTGCGTTTGGCAAGCATTCTCAAATCATGAACAGCAGGTTGCCACTTTCCCTCAAGAGAAAAGTGTAAAACAGCTGTGTCTTACCAGTACTCACGTATGGAGCAGAAACATGGAGGCTTACGAAAAGGGTTCTGCTTAAATTGAGGACGACGCAACGAGCTATGGAAAGAAGAATGATGGGTATAACGTTGAGGGATAAGAAAAGAGCAGATTGGGTGAGGGAACAAACACGTGGTAATGACGTTTTAGTTGAAATCAAGAAAAAGAAATGGGGGCATAGGCAGGACATGCAATGAGGAGGGAAGATAACCTATGGTCATTAAGTGTTACGGACTGGATTCCAAGGGAAGGGAAGCGTAGCAGGGGGCGTCAGAAAGTTAGGTGGGCGGATAACATTAAGTTTGCAGGGACAACATGGCTATAATTAGTACATGACCGGGGTAGTTGGAGAAGTATGGGAGAGGCCTTTGCCCTGCAGTGGGCGTAACCAGGATGATGATGATGATGATTATGATGATGATGATGATTGGGAATCTTGGGCTGACTTGACAAAGCTTTTCGTTCGTAAGGGCTCATTGCCAGCGGTCGACGCACCATCGCTTATAATATGCCCAACATCAGGATTGGCTGGAATATGCTCCTGCGTACAATTAAACTATAAGAGCTTTTTGTGAATAAAGGCCCTCATGGCCTTAGGCCTAATTTCTTCAACCAGCGCTCGGCAACGTGCGTAATAAGCAGGCTGTGATACTCGGTGCCGGGTATGATAATTAAGTAACAGCCTAATAAAACGAAAAAACAGACTTCAACAACTCCTTTGACTTTGAACTCAATTCTGCGACAGCCGCATGCTTCCATAGCTGCCACCGCCATCTTCTCAACAACTTCCCTTCGATATATGACGTTGTCCTCGTCAGTTACGGTATTACCTTTTGTGGCCTTCCAACATGCATGTATAGAGGCCATTACTCTCAAAGCAGCGACAGCGCTTTTTATACAAATTTTCTTGATGCGATGGAAAATACTAGGCAGTTGGGCGATAAAACATACATCAATAACATCTTTGAGACTTGAGCTGAAGAGTTAAAATAATATACTGAAACCCTGCTGATTGAGAGGGAAGGGAATAAACTGTGTTGTGGTCCTGAGTTTGGAGGGTGGGGCCCTTACGCTTTAAAGGCCGCGGTGATTTCGTGGTTCCATCGGATCAGCGCTTGCTCAACCTGCGGGTTTCTGTTCTGCAACACGGGCGACCCTGCTCGGCTGCTATGACCTGCAGGCCCAAAGGGCCTTGGTCGAGTGCGCCCGGGCAGCGGCCGACGCCACTGGGGTCCCGTACTAGGGATTCCACCCAGTATTTTAAGGGCCGGGCCCTTAAGGACCGGCCCATGTGCGTGCCTCCGTGTGCTTCTCGTCTGAGAGCAATAAAAGTTTTTCACCACCACCACCACCTCCAGCTATTCGAGGCTGGGATGGGGTTGATGTAGGTTCAGCCAGAGATTATTCAGCCTTCCTTTAAAAATTCCTGAGGCAATTTCTTTTTTTTTCATTTTCTATAGCAAACATTGAAAAAGGGCTTCGAAATTAACCCTGTCAATATCAGAAAAATTGACCGTAACCAAAGACAAAACTTTGCTGTACGACCTTTTTTTGTTCTTGTTTGCTTATGTAGTGTCTAGTGGGCAATAATGACTGATATAAACGCCGAAACACCGTGAGCAACGAAGAGGCTCTTCCAGAAACAGATAATTTACATGCGAGGGATATACAAAGACTTAGCGATACCCTTGATTGGTTTCTCGCTTTTATTTTGTGTTAAAATTTTCTTATTTATGGAATCATTCTATGTTTATGTGTTTCGTGTTTGCTTTTTCCTGGAACAAAGCAAAAAGACACCTGCGCGAAAGTGTAATAGCTGGTAGAATCAACTACGTTCTCTGCAGGGACAAAGCTCAAATCCTAATGGCGGGAGCTTCGTATTGCTCTCTAAAGTGAAGCTTTATTTGCCTGTACTATTTCTGGTCTTGTGTCCTTCGGTGCTATCGTCTTGAGCAAGGCACAGCAAACCGGCTTGCACTGCACGGAATTGACGACAAAGTAGTGCCAATGAGAGCACTTGTGTTCTGCATGCGTAATAAAACGTTAATGCACGACACAAAACCAGTGAATGTAATGACCGCTAATAGGTCCTTAAAAACACATATCCTCTTAACGAAATAGCGAATTATGTTTATCAACTTCCTTGAATTTCTTAAATTTCCTCTACTTGGGTTACAAATTCCTGGCACATTGGGCATTTTCTCCTGGGTATGTGCCCATGCATACTTGGCCAATTGTTCGTAATGATTACGTGTCCAGGCTTGCAGAACCGTTACAGACACCTAGACAAGTGTAGTACTTACCTGTACGTGTACCTGTTCTCAGGCTCCCCACCATTCTTCCCTCGACAAACATCACACATTGTCTTCGTCCTCGTTACATTGCTGCGTATTATTATTATTATTATTATTATTATTATTATTATTATTATTATTATTATTATTATTATTATTATTATTATTATTATTATTATTGCTTGTGAGCGTGTAGTGCATAAACATAAAGAGTGCATGGAAATAAAGTCTTAGCCTGCGGGGCATAATTTTTGCAGGATATTACAGGTTCCGTAGAATCAAAATTCATTCAAGGAAACGCATGGCATTTCCTTGTATGACATTTAATTAGACGCTTCACGAAAGTTTCGCGTCGCATAAGTATACGTGTTGCATTAGCAATTTTCCGCCCTTCTCTGGCAAGGCTGAGGATGACGAGGTGGCCTGGTGACGATCACGCGATAATGATGACAATGACGGCCGTCGTCGACTGCGTAATAACGGAAAGACCGGAAAGACGGACGCAGTAAGCCAACTTTCGAGCTTCTAGGTGCTATCGAAGGGAAAAGAAAATAATTTCAGAAACGCACCTCACCCTGTAGTTGAAGGTGAGGCTAATAAACCGAGTTGCGTTACAATGCCCCAGGCAGCGCATGTACCAGCCTTGTGCGTCTTGTTGACTTCGTAAAGTAATACGCTGTAAACTAATTCAGATTAACAGCTAGGCTGTTTGGTTCTGTATAGAAAAAGCACGGATGGCACGGATGGCCGAAGGCAAAATCGTAGCACGAACGATTCTGCAATGTTTAGTCTCAACCCAAGGTTATCGATAAAAGCTAGAAGACTTGGCTACGGGAATGGTGGATCGCATGCATTACTAGCGCTAAATTAATGGACGAAGAAACGCGAGTAAATGAGACGCACGCTGGATATCACCTGATTTTACTCGAAATGGTTCACCATAAGCGTGAGAAGGCTCAAACACTCGGCAAAACATTCGCAAAAACACTCAATGTAGAACACGTACTTCATTCATCAATATTCATCAAGCAAATGCGCCACTCCCAGTGTCTGACTCACATAATCGAATTCCTTTTCACGGAATGCGATATAAGTGCTGCTACCACAGTTACTGCCTTCTTTTTTTTTGGGGGGGGGGCGGTACTAGTACCAATAATCTACTTTTTTCTTACATTTTTCTTGCGCCCAAGTGCTGTCAAACTTCAGCGTACAGTCAGTCGCGTAGCAGCAGGGAGGGCGGGGGGGGGGGGGGGGGGTGCGGGGGGCCGTGGGCCCCGGGTGCAAGGGGCCAGTGAGGCTGGGGTGGTGTCATATACGTCTCAAGACACCCCTCTTTCCGCCGGCTACATCAGGCGAGGGGGGTGACAGAAGACCTATGGGCCCCGGGTGCCAGACGACCTAGCTACGCCACTGCGTACAGTACATCTGACACGGTGCCCCCTCAGTCTTCCAATACACAGTTTTAGTACTGGGCCATGGCGATACGTACTCAGCACGCAAGCGCTCTGCGGAATGTAGCAGCGCGTTTCACGTCAGGGCTTTTAGTACTGCGAAATGCCTACGTACGTAAGCCGGCGAGCGTCGTTAGACGCCGGGCGCGTCGGAGCGAGTTGGCCGCCTCCGCCAATTCGTCGAAGCATCGGTCGAACTATAGACGCTGTTGTTCTCGCCTGCGTGACATAACGTGTGCGCGCGTTCCCGCTACGTCGAACTATGTTTAGGCCTTTAAAAGTTGCTACATTTAATACGGATGCAATAAACGAATCATATCGAGAAAAATAAAACTGAGTATTCACTTTCCGAGGCTGGCGCGGTCATTTGCGCCGAACTGCGCCAACAGGAGGTCGAACTTTTCGCACAAACAGCGCACACTGAACACTTCCTCAAAGACAAAGTTCATATTTTTTTGCTATGGATTCCCACCGTGCAGTATCCGGGAATAGGTTCTGCGCGTTCACTTCAAGCAGCAAAGCCAAATCGTAGGCCATTGAAACGTACAGCCTTCCGCTGGTCGCCTTCGACGCCACCATCTTGCGAAACTCTTTTGTCTCGCGCACTCCCGAACAAGCGACAACCGCGAGTGCAGCACGCCAGCCTCCTCACGTACGCACGCAACAATCGGATGCGTGCGCACGCAGCGGGCACATACGCATCACGCACCGTTCGTGTAGCGTTCTGCCCATGCGCACTTTGCAGAACGTAGTGATCTTACGTATGCGCAACGCCGTTGCGTACGCAACGTACGCAGTACAAAAACTCCCTATTAATTATCCTCCCCATCTGTCCAACGTAAAAGCGCAGGGAGAATTAAATGCTTAGAGCTGCAATGTTGCCATGTATATCCGCCTGTGGGCCGAACTGTAATAGGAGTGGAGGCCTTTTGTCAGGCTATGTAGCCTTTAGCCTCTGTTCCTGTTCCTATAAGCAGGCAGGACAAATGAACTTCAACCATAAGTTCTCCTAATATAATTCAATTCTATATTGATTTCAGTGTCAGTATTATAACTAAAACCATCCGCCGTGGTTGCTTAGTGGTTATGTTATTGAGCTATTAAGCACGAGGTCGCGGGATCGAATTCCGGTCGTCTCGGCGGCCACATTTCGATGGGGGCGAAATGCGAAAACACCCGTGTACTTAGATTTAGGTGCACGTTAACGAACCCCAGGAGGTTCAAATTTCCCAAGTCGCCCACTATACGGTGCTCCTCATAATCCGAAAGTGATTTTGGCACGCAAAACCCCATAATTTAGTTATTTTTATAACTAAAACCAACATCTAGAAAATAAAACTGGAAACGTTTGAAATAATATAGGCTACTGTAAACGTTGTTACCGGTACAAAAGATTGCACCTGTCAATAATAAGTGTCCTCCAGCCACTGGGACGAAATTGACGCCTTCATTTCATTGCAGGAAAGATGTATAAATAATGTACCCGGGTCTTGAGACATTCTTTTCAGAAAGGCAACAGTAGTTACTCCCCTTGTAACACCTCTGAAACCTTTTCAAGAAATCAATTAATATTCGCTCCATATGAAACCCCTAAATACGCTTGTAAGTAGTGAAGTAATATTCATTCCGGTTTGAAGACTTTGAAACTTCATCAAGAAATGAATCCAGGGTGAAGGCGGGAAATGGAAATTCAAGACGATGAGCAAAACGAGAACAAGGTGAAAGTCGGAGCCAACGTTTCGACAAGTGGACTTGTCGAAACGTTGGCTCCCGCTTTCTTCTTTTGTTCTCGTTTTGCTCAAGAAATTAAGTGATATTCAATCAAATTTGGACGCCTAAAAATCTCCTGCAAGAAATGAAGTAATATTTACTCCAATTTAATCGCTATAAGATGTCATATGAGAGATGAAATTAAGTAAAACTCTATATGAATATAGTATATTATACTCTCATTCGAGAATGTACTAGGCGAGAAGGCATTCACTCCCATCTAGAATTATTTCTGTTTAGTGTGATGTACATATAGAGCAAACCGTCTTTTTGTTCTGGTTAAGCTTCCCTGCCTTCGAATGCTCTTAAATAACATGCACACTCCGTCAGCACGAAGTGCAATGCAAGTGCTGGATGCTCTCAATTCAGTACTTGCAACTCTTGAGTAAGCATCATGGTTCACCAGCATAATTATATTCGAACTGAAGTCAGAACGGCCGGGGTTTAGCTTAAAAATATACTGCCACGTACTGCAACGTACTGCTGACGCCCACCGGATCCTTGGTCTTCACTGGTAACTTCAACGTGCATCACCAGCTATGAACCACCAAGATTGACGGCAGCCTAACGTATCGACGGAGCACTTGCTTTGACTTGACTGATTTCAAATCACTTCGCTGCGTGCACAGACAGTGTTCCCTCTATCTCGCTTTCTTTCTTTCTTTCTGTTCCCCCTTTCCCTTCCCCCAGTGTAGGGTAGCAAACCAGACGCTCGTCTGGTTGACCTCCCTGCCTTTCCTCTCTTTGCTCTCTCTCTCTCTCTCTTTGTTCTTTCATCTCTTCCTTTTTTTCTCTCTGTGTATGCTGTATCGAGGAGAGTCACACCGAAGGAGCTGAATAGTATTTTTCTGCGACCACAAACATCATGCGTAGCGTTGTTGGTAGATTCATAAATGCGTGACTTGGGGGCGAAAACAAGACATTTAAAATTTGAAAACGCCTTATAAATGACGCGAGAGAACTGGCTCCAACCAAGAAGTACAGCATACGACTTCAAAGGAACAGTTCTCGTAGCAACAGGGAAGGACGCTAAGCAGGCGAAATGAGTGGACCGGCTTAATGCTCGTAATGCTGTCCCCTTGTCGTCCATCATGACATGTATCCAAGCTTTGAGTACAACGCTTTATATAGAGCAACTGTTCTCGTTCAAATGGCGAGAACTGCTGTCGGTTTGAGAAGAGAAAAAAAAAAGAGCGAATAAAGGAGAAGAAAACTCATTGTGGAATTTTTCAGTGTTCGTTTTCTGAGGAGTATTCCACATTGATTTCTAATTTGCTCGCTGTCGGTCATCGGCCTCACGTATGGTTTTCTCGACAACGCTCAAGCACATAATTTTTTTTTTTATTTCACACACGGAATCATGTATGACTCGCGTGCGCGAAAAGCGCCGCCGCGCCGAACGATCTCCTTTCACCCCAGTGACTCTGACATTGCGACGACACTTGGCTCGCTTACCGGCCTTCGGTCGCACGCACTTTTCAAGGTGCGAGACACATCCGTCACCGTTTCCCACGGTTTTCGTCTGGATTCCTTCAATGTTTCTCTGCCGCCTGTAATGTGTACAAGTCTGGACGCAATACGCTTAGGTGAACTTGTTTTTCCCGTCGTGACCAAATCGCGGCGGGAGTCTGCGTCTACTCGGGGCCACAAAGCGCGTTAACAATGTGCCCGCATCTTTGTCGCCACCGAAGAACCGCCGACGAAACCTCGCAAGCTGGTCGGACGAAGTAAAACTTTCTGGCGCATTAGCGCTTGCTGAGCCCGTCTCGGCGATCTCTCCGCAAAGCAGCTTGACGCTTAAAAAGAATAGCTCGAGCGGCATTAGTAACTCACGCTCCTGATAGCAAAACAGCCACTCTTATCATGAGAGGAGGCATTGGTAAGCCCGATAACGAACTCGAATGTGAAAGACGGGTCGTTACCGCATGGATGTCGAATCACTCAATAAAGTGGGAGCACGCATTAGCGAATGCAACGCCCATGCTTAAGCGACACAGCACTGTTTCCTCATATCGGTGGAGATCAGGTAACAGGCGCAGTCGCATAGAAGGGTCAAAAAGCATAGTTAACGCGAAGTGAAGACGAGGACCAAGCTAGGCGCACGTAGACAAATCAAGCACTCGATCCTGACTATTTTATTTTGTAGTTTCGCATCAACTTTTATACATTTGTGTAAAAAAAAATAAAAGAAATCTTCATTCAGATAAAGTGGCACATTGTCTTATTGCCATGCAAACATATAGTCTTCTGACTCGCGCAATCCTGCATGCGGTTTCTGAGCGTTACATATGGAACTATTCCATGATTTCACGAGCGCTTTCATCTGTGTACACTTGCCTTCAATCTTAATCCTAAATAAGTGGAAGGAATGATTGACAAGCGCAATTTTCGCACTGCATGGCTGGGTGCACCCCATTACTGCTATTGTTCAAACATTATTTGTGTCACCATGTTCGTACGCATCTGCCAGTCGGATTCGTACAGCCATTTCTGCATGATATACAAACCGCTAGAAAATATTATGACGGAATACGTTTCGAATTTTTCGCTCCGCTTAACCTTAATGAAGTGAACTGCTTTTTTTTTTTGCTTGACAAATGTATAAAAATAGATGCGAGACATGAAGGTAAAATAGCTAGAAGGGAGCTTTTCTTCTATCTTACTTGTTTGTACCTTGGTACTATGGTGCTCATATCTGTACAATATGATTCATATAGCCTAACATAGAGTAATATCAAGTCAGGATCTGTCCGGTTGTTTATCAGTGAACGACTGTACACAGCCCAAATTAACCAGAAGACTCGCCACCATTGCAAGTTTCGATAACATTTCCAACGCCAGAATGGCCAAAATGCGGGAACATACTTTGCAATCCGTGGCTGCACACAGACGTACTAAGGTTTCCGCCCGAAATTAAAGAGAAAATTACGTGTGTAGCCTTGACCTTCTGCATTATAAATGAGCATTTCTCACAAAATTAGTTAAGATAAGCTTTTTTAAAATGCTTTTTGCAGTCTAAACAGATTTGGTGGTGCTCTTTAGTGTTTCTTTACGCGACGGAATAATTTACTTCCTGTTAATGTATATGTGTTACTTCCCTTTCCTGTTAATTGTATATATGGGTTCAAAACAACAACTAATAATAATAATAATAATAATAATAATAATAATAATAATAATAATAATAATAATAATCACTTTGCTGACCTATGGAAGCCAGGGCACCACAGCCAATGAGTTACTGCGGCGTGTCCCATGCACCTAGCTGTGTCCTGGGTCGGTATTGGGGGAATATTAACCGAAATCTCAATGTATTTGAACTGGTGCGTGATCTCATTTTTTTTTGTGTGTGTGAATGAGCATGACTTCAGCACTTACTGTGGTTTCAAACACACAGTTTTGATATTTTTAACTCAAATACAACTTAATGAAGTGGCGAGATAATTTGGACACTATGCTCGTATATCCCAATTGAGCATAGTACCTTTTTTTTTCGCGAGGAAATAGTGTTCTTTACTTCAAGCAACCCAGCTTCAGTCGCTGACTTGCGCTACATATTTTCCACGAGACAGTCTTACGTAATTTGTCCGAAGTAAAAAAAGAAATGCCAGGAGGCATATAGTATTATGATACAAGAATTTCGAAAGGGAAAGCTGCGTAGTGCGACGGGCATGCCGAAGGAGAAAGAATGAGGAAAATAAAAAAAAGTGCACTGAACTGTAATTTACGCTCTTCTATAAAGACACTGCGCGATGAGCACCGTGAGAAAGGCTTTGTCGCAACGCATCAAATTTATTCATCGCCACGCAAGGGTTTTTCGCAAGCGCGGCGTCGTGTCACTGTTCTCCCGCTTCAGCGATGAGGTCGAAGCGGTTGGCGCGTAGCGCAGCAGCCGAGCTTCTGGGCAATGAAAAGGGAGAAGCGCAAACAACAGGCCACGGAGGAAATAAAGAGCACTGGCGGCCAATGAACGACGCGTTTTTCGCACATACTACTATTTTTCCCCCGGTCCATTGCGACTATCGGGTCAAGCGGCACACCTATAGCGTATTTCTTTCCCTCTTTTATTTTCACTTGCGAGCTTTCGCAGTCGCCACCTCCGAAAAATACATCGATGCGGTCACTATATCTCGAAGAAGAACAGCACGGAGAGGAAACACGAAGTGTAGGGGGCGAACTGTGTTGCATTGGCAACGAGTGATTTCGCTCGTTGTTACTGTTTCGGGTCAGTCCGAGAAATAGGTGACCGAAGTGTTTGGTATCCCAACATCATGAATGAATAATAACTGCGAATGGTCAACGAGTGCATATTTCACGTTTGCCATCAGCGTGGATTGAGACGCGAACGCGAGCAAAACGATAGAAACAACTGTTAGAGGTACACACAGTTATAAATCGAAGTCCGGCAGGCAATCAACCTTTAGCCATATAGCCTTTCTATAAGCGTGGCACAGGCACAGACGTACGTTTTGGAACTCAAATTAAGTCATGGTTACAAACTCACACGAACCTGAGAGCGCGTCAATATTCCACTCGTTTTCGAATTGTTCGCGCTTAAATGTATGTCGCAAGTAGAGGTGCGCGTAACTCCATGTTTTAGCCAGAAATGTGGACACTCTGCACATGTTGCATCCGCGCATTGTATCGTTTTACATCTTTTTGCAGCTCGTGATGGTGTCGTTGTGCGTGCATTTATTTCAATGAGGTACATATGCCGTAAAAATGCAATGCGTTGTACATATTCCTTACGAAGCAGTGAGTAGCCAGCCAATATCGGAGGGGCTACGACTCCCCGCATACCATGCCAACAACAAATAACGAATTCGTATGGCGAAAGGCAAAAATTGAAACATGAAATAAAAATAGTCCATGACAACATGTTTTGCAGCGAAGCTGTATATGGCTAGGCGATTCGTCCGTCCGTCCGTCCGTCCGTCCGTCCGTCTGTCACCTGTACGCCGAAAACTCCTCCAGCGCAACTACATGCGCATGAGCGAAAAAAAAAGGGAGAACCAAAGGCGCGTGATTGGGCTGCGCCAGTAGTGACGTCGTTGTTCTCCGTCGCAGCCGAGCGCGCCCGCAGCAATTTCTCTCCGGCTACGAAATTATTAGGTCACGTGTCATACGTACTCCTGGGGAGCAGGCAGCTTTCGATTAGCAGCGCCACGACCAGAACCGGAAACGAGCTCGTCTACGTCGGGCCGATGCTGCAGCCCGGGCACATGAACAGGCTCGTGCAGCCGAGCGCAAGCAGCAAATGAGTACCGAGGATCCGGCAGTCTACCAAGCCTTCTTGATTGACTTTGTTTTCCACCGAGGCGCAGGAACGCTTGCGTACAACAGGAATTACACAGCCCAATGAAGGAGCATGTTTGTCGCCTGAAAATATTAATTGAACCACTTGTCCCTTTCTTTTTTCTTCTCTTTGACTCGTTAGCGCCTTTACTTTCGCGCTAGAGTCATCATCATTATCCACTTTTATGCCGCCGCATTTTCAACGACGCTGCATCTAGTTGATCATGGTTGTTACCTCCAGTGAGGCAACGCAATGTACCGTTACATAAGAAGAGAGAACAATCGCTAAGGACTGGAGCCCCAGGAAAGAATTTCACGAGATTGCCTAGATTGCAAGGGAGGCTGGACTTGAGCTTACAAAGCTGCTTAAAGGCTTCTGAGACACAGCATAACCACAACATTTATACCATTAAATCTCTGACTATCTAAAGGAGCACATATTTCGGCATAGGCTCTAAATAACGCTTGATTTACTTCGATATTCGTCACGCTGTCAAGTTAGGAAAAAAAATGTCGCCTTCGGCCCTTGCCCATTAGCACAGAGTATTGTTTTGTTTTTATTTTCTTCGTTAGCCTTAAGCTGATACGTAGAAGCGTGGATGGTGATGATCAGCTTTGGGCAATATGTTCCTGCGGTCGTGGTGACCACAACTCTTCAACGAATAGCTTGGAAACAACACGTTCCACTTGACAATACTCACTGTTAAATGGGTGACGAATTTATTACAGGGCACGTACATGGCTCTCTATATACGGACGAGTGTAATTAGCTCCACACGTTTCATCAGCCTTGTGGCCACTTCTAGATATTCAATCCCGAGATCACCATCCCCAATGCCACCACATTAATAAAATGAAGTGGGCCATTTTGGATGGCCGTCAGCGAAACCATGTTTGACGGCACACAGATTTCCATCTCCCGGAACAATAGAACTGCCTACACAAATGAGCGATATTCAATAATTAGCAATATTGAGGCAATATTGAGGCAATTACGCCCATTCAGCGTGAGGTATATACTGGTGCTCGCGAGCGTCCAGTAAATGCCGTATCCAACTGTATGTAGCTCTTTGGCTCAAGCGATGCGCGAGCAGATTTCTGCGTGCACGCAAAGATGACAAGATTGAATAGCGTCGCGTTGGCTAGGAAAGTAGTCGGACGGCCTTCGCGTGGAGGGTCGCTGTGTGACCTGATTTCACTCGCGACTTGAAAGCGATTCCAATGAGTTCCTCCACATAGGCCACTGTGAGCGATTGTTGAGTCAGTGCTAGCTCCAGGGCCTAGACCACTGGCAGCGCTCCATATTGTGAGCTCATGCCGCAATAAGTCAAGGCCTCGATCTGCACTTAGACTAGATGTCTACATATGAGTGGCTTCCGCGTCCCCGAACATGAAACACGCAACAGTGATGGGCTAATTTATGTTCCCTACGGGCCCTCTCAATGTAAAGCGAAATCTTACCCGATGATTTTTGGTTGTGCGTTTAAAGCATGCCGCAGCACAGCCTCTGCAACGAGATATCGAACCTGCGATCTCACGTTGTGCGCATAGAGTGCCTGCGTCTACCTTGTTATGCGCGAGGGAAGACACATAGAGTGAGTTCACTTTGAATGCTTGGGGCATGATTCTTTCAAGAACACTAGGATTAAAGCACCGAAAAATGTATACTTTTATTAATCGCGACCACACGTCTTCGGCAAAGCACTCATACTAATTGAAATGTCACTTCGATTGCCCAATTGTCGTGTACGCCATAATACCCACAAAAGAAAAGTAAATGAATAATAATAGTAACTGATGAACAATTATAGGATGGTTGCTGAGATAGGCTCCTTATTCTCCTTTCGCGGAGCCGCTTCGCTTGTATAGCAGTTTCGTATCACAGCAGTTTCGTATCTAAAATGCTGTAGGAATTAAAACTTGCAGGTACGCGGTCGCCGTGTTACCACTTTTTGTATTACTGGCACAGTTATCAGGCAGACGGTGTGTCGCGACTTTTCACGCAGTGCCGGATCTTCCGACTCACTGGCGGCTCACTTATCCGGCTTGCGCCACAATACCGGCGCCAAGCGTCATTTATGTTGTTGTATATCGAGAGAGAGAGAGGAGATGGGAAAGGCAGGGAGGTTAACCAGAGAAAAAGATCCAGTTTGTTACCCTACGCTGGGGAGAGAGGGGAGGGGGAGGTAAAGTGGTAAGGAAGTAGAGATAAAGAAAGAAAGGAGCATAGACACAGAATCACAATCGGTCACTGTCACCGAATACTATCATCGCACAGCACAATGACACCTTGCAGCACTATCAACATCTGTTCAGGCTACAGCCACTTGTCCAATTCTGTCGCCCTCAAAAACCGCAGCAGTGCCCTCGTCGCCCTCTGCTGCGATGGCTTGTGATGGCGGTATTTTAAGATGAGTTCGTCTGTGAGAGGTTTTTGGTCAAAGCGCGCTATCGCGATTGCGAGTGATTGTCTCTGTAAATTATAGCGAGGACAGTCACAAAGAAGGTGTTGAAGAGTCTCGTCGTTACCACAGTCCTCACACAAGGCGTCGTCGGCCCATCCAATTCGGTAAGCAAAACACTTGGTGAAAGCCACCCCTACCCATATTCGACAAAGCAGGGTACCTTCGTGACGGCAAAGTCCAGCTGGAATACAAAGGCGTAGAGAGGAGTCAAGATTTCGGAGTCGGTAGTCGTGAAAACTTCCAGCGTTCCACAAGGAGAACGTGATGTCACGGCTGAGCATTCGAAGTTTTCTAGCGGCATCTGTCCTTGATAACGGTATCGGCTCCTTTTCGTCCCCTTGAAGAGCCGACCGAGCAGCGTTATCAGCGTGTTCGTTCGCTACGACTCCGCAGTGACTTGGAAGCCACTGAAATGTCACGTGGTGTCTTTTCTCAGTTAAGGTATGAATTAGTTCCCTAATCTCAAATACCAGTTGTTCGTGTGGTCCGCGCCGCAAGGCCGATAGCAAAGACTGCAGTGCTGCCTTCGAGTCACTGAATATTGACCATCTTCGAGGTTCTTCTTGGCTGACGAGACGAAGTGCAGCGCGAAGAGCTGCAAGTTCCGCAGCCATCGGTGTCGTTGGGTGACACGTCTTGAAACTGATGGTGGTGGCTTTCGCTGGGAAGATCACGGCTCCAGAGGAACACTGGAGAGTTGCCGATCCACCAGTATAAACATGTACGTGTTCGGCGTACCTCTCGTGCAAAAGGAGCAGAGTTAGTTGATTAAGGGCAGGTGATGACAGCTCAGATTTTTTCCTGATTCCTGGTACGGTGAGGTGCACTGCGGGTCGAGCCAAACACCATGGAGGAATCGATGGCTTAGTTGCGGGGGTGAAGCCTGATGGAAGGCAGGTATAATACTCCGAAATCGTAGTGCAAAACGATGCCTGCGGCCTTTCTGACGGTAGTGTTGCCAGATGGTGGGAACAGGCACGGGCAACGTGCCTAATGTGCACTCTCAAGACTTTTACCGCAATGTGTGTTTGTATAGGTTGGTCCCGGGTAATCACAATTGTCGCTGCTGTCGATGTGCATTTTGGCAAACCAAGACAGACCCTGAGAGCCCGAGCTTGAATATCCTGTAGAGCACGAATATTTGTCTGGCAGGTGTTGGTCAGTACGGGCAAACTGTATCTCAAGAAGCCCAGAAAAAGAGCCCTGTACAATTCCAAAATTGCATGCACTGACATTCCCCAAGTCTTTCCTCCCAAATACTTGAAAAGTTGGGAGATTGCTGTCAGACGCTGTTTCAAGTAGGTCCCGTGCGGGCTCCATGAGAGATCTCTATCAATGATTATGCCAAGAAATTGGTGAGTCTTCTCATAAGAAATTATCTGGCCATTTATTGAGATGGCGTAGGGTGTCATTGGTTTGCGAGTGAAAGCCATCAGGGCACATTTGTCTGACGAGATTTCAAGACCATGGTTGCGGAGTTATATAGCTGTTAGAGTAGCAGCTTTTTGAAGTCTTGCACGTATCTGAGGACGTGTCACACCTGAGGTCCATATACATATGTCGTCGGCGTACATTGATATCTCGATCGCTGCTGGCAGATGGTCAATGAGACCAATGAATGTGAGGTTGAATACGGTAGGGCTTAGTACATCGCCTTGAGGAACACCTCGGTACGTGTAGTGTCGTGCAGTTTTACCATCACCGGTAAAGACAAAGAACGATCTCATAAAAAGGTAATGAGAGATCCATTGCAAAACTCGACCACCTAGGCCAACCATCTCAAGAGCATCGAGGATAGCCTCGTGAGATACGTTATCGTATGCCCCCTTGACATCCAAGAACAAAGCTGCAGATAATCTTTTGCGTGACTTTTGAAGCTGAACGTACGTAGCGAGATCAACAACACTGTCTACTGCAGAGCGATCTCGACGAAAACCAGCCATGCAATTCGGTAGCATGTTGTAGTGTTCCAGGTACCACTCCAAGCGGGCAAGGATCATCTTTTCCATTATCTTTCCCACACAGCTGGCGAGCGCTATTGGGCGGTATGAGGTGAGTTCAAGTGGGGACTTGCCTTGCTTCAGGAGAGGGACCAAGCGGCTTATCTTCCATTCTTCGGGAACCATGCCATCCTGCCAAGATAAGTTGTAGAGATGTAACAGTTCTCTCCGTGCGCCATCACTCAGGTTGTTCAAGGCACGGTAGGATATTCCATCTGGTCCCGCGGATGAAGAACGCCTGCATAGAGCAAGAGCCGCTTCTAGTACCTCCATTATGAAAGGAAGATCCATGCGGCCGTCACGTGTAACAGGGATGCGACTGGGGGCGGGAAAGCCTGGACCGGTTGCTTGGCCAGCGATCCTTGCACAAAACTCTTCTGCAACATCAGCCTCTAGCCGCCCCTGGAAGAGCGCCAGCGCTTTGAATGGGAAGCGTTGTTCAGGGAGGGAATGTAGACCACGTATGGTTCTCCAGATGTTGGAAAGTGGCTTTCGGGGTTCTAGCGACTGGCAAAATCTTGCCCAACGTCGAGATGCCAATCTATCTATGCGACGTTGAAGTTTCTTTTGTAGTCGTCTGGCTGTCCTAAGGTCTTCGATGCATTTTGTACGCCGGTAACGCCGCTCCGCACCACGACGACGGCGTGCACGAAGTCGCTCCAACTCTCTATCCAATTCTGTGTGCTTCGACGAAACCGTGACCGTGATCGCAAAGTGAACATGGCTACATGCACATTGCTACCAGAGAGCGGATCAACCCAGCATCATCACTAATCAATCAGCACGGAAGAAAATAGGCTAGCAAAACGAAATGAAGATATTTGTTTTTCAATTAGGTAAGGAAAAAAAGAAAAAGAAAACGCTGAAAGGAAAGCAGGTTCACATATTCTCGTATACACAAGTGGTATAGACTGTGGTCACTTTATTGCGGGTGATGTGCTGCTATAGTGCACCGACATCACCACATGTTGGTGGTTTAGTGTGTGACTTTTGAAGTGTTGCGCCCCATGAAATGTCTAGACTAAGGTGTGCATAGACGACTGGGCTACAGCACTCGTCGCCGAGATCAAACATCCTTTGGTCTTATTTTCGAGCACCTGAGATGCATAACTTTGCTGTCTCGAACTGCACGCCTCCTCTTGTTTTTGTTTGTACACGGACAGCTCATTGAGACCCCACTATGATTCGAGGCGCATAACGAAGATTTTCTTTTTCTTGGCTTTCGCGCATTTTATTATTTGCATTTACGTGATCTGCTGTATACAGCGGAAAGTGTTCACGGCGTCGAATCCAAGCTGGCACGACTTATCTGTAATTTAAAAACAAAAAAGTGCGCCTAAGCATATTGCATCTGGTCACGCTTTCCTTCAGCCTTAAATCACTTCAAGGCTAACTGCTTTCGACTTATACTTTCCACTCTCAGATGAAATGAAACACGGAAGCTAGCTTCGCTAGTGCAAGAAAGGGGGTGGCTTCATGAAACTAGAAAAACCAGTCAGTACAGGAGTTGTTGTTGTTGACGTTCTTGCCTTGAAAACTATGGTACTTATACCCAATAAGAGGAGAATAGCAAGATGTGACGATAATCACAAAGGAACCCCGTTGAAGCCTAATGTAGCTAAATAAATAAAGAGCAGAAAATTAAAGTTGATACAACACGGGAGTATTAAGTTTTCGTCGTTGAAGAGCGGAATCCAGCATTTTTATTTCTTGCTTCCTGTTCCGGTTCATTTTACCGGCTGGCTGTCAGATGCATAATTCACTCGACTCAACGCATATGCGACCTTCCTCTTATTTGCACCAACACCAGGACAGTGCCGAGCGACAAAGAAAGCAGTAGGCAAACCTAGCGCGGGTAAACGAACCTTTCCTAGGTATATTAGTATAAGAATTAATCTTAAAATATGTATAAGGAAAAGACCAAGATGTTAATCATTTATGCCATCGACTGGTGCGAAAATTCAGTCCGTCCAGTTGTTCCTCGGCCAGGTGACGATGATCCTAACCTCTTATCGTGTTAGACAGTGGTGTTAAAAGATCAAGTACATACACGCGGAGCAGGATACATGTCGCACGCCCTGCTGTGTCTGTATTTGTGAGGCCCGTATCACACGGCCGCAACTCGGCATAATTTTCAGCTCCAGAGTTGTTCAGCGTAAGTGTCATTAGATGGATGTCGTAAAACAATGGCTATTGACACGTGACACAAGCTACAGGACACGCTACACAGAGAGTTAATTCGTCGAGCTGACTTCGTTTGGCTCAACTCCTTTGAAGCACTGTAATGTAAGCAAAAGTGCCGCACAAAACAAAGTTTCTGGTATTGTATCTTTGGAGTCAGATAATAATATGGTCACTCTCGTTCCTGAAGTCTACAGACCTCAGTGAGCAACTGCTAAAACTTTGATGTGTACCTTTGGCCGACGCGACAACCTCTGTGTTTTTTCTCTTTCCTTTCTCTTCATCCCTTAGCCACTTTCCCACTCCATAAGGTAGCAATCTGGACGTGCGTCTGGTTGCCTTCCCTATACCATTCTTTGTACTCTCTCTCTCTCTCTCTCTAGAGTATATGAGAGACAAAGAACACCTTGTGGGTTCTCAACTAGCAACAGCCCCTGTTTTATGGCAACTATTCCTCTGATGCAAACGCAAAACGAGGCAGCGTTGGTGATTGCCCTGTTTCTCTCTTTCTGTCTCATATGTCATCTCTTTATGTTCATTTAAAAATGAGATGTTGTTCGAAAGTCAATGATACAAGTTTCCAAAACTTCTAGAATCGACCAATCAAATTAATCGTACATTAATTCATCATCACCGTTTAATTAATGATCAATTAAGAGAGCAAAGTTAGTGACACGTTTCCAAGTACTAATAATCATTTCGAGTGGTTCTTGTCACCGCTTGTCACTGCTGTCTGTTCCGAATGACGCGCTCTTCTGTGTCGAACCACGCCATCAAAGTGAAAATCAATGAGGCGAAGCTTGCCAGTTTAAACTGGCGCTCAATAGGCGCTTCTTTGTTGGTATACTAATGCGTTTTCTGGTGCCCACAGCTTACTTCTGCGAGAAAACCATAAGGCAGCGTTGCCTATAAGTTAACCTATACTTTTTAGCTTTTTACCGTCCTCGGCACATTCGAAACCACCACTTAGCCATACTGCTGCCGTGATTGCACTTGAGTGAGCAGGGTGAAAGCGCTAAAGGTCTTGCGCGGGAAGGTTTACGAGATAAAGGGACACTAAACATCAGCACTAAATCAAACTCTTCCGACGTTCATTTTGAGGGAAAATGTTAATCGTCGTTAGAGAAAACGAAGAAGTTTCCCTTTCTTTTGCAAACCTGCCCCAAAATCGTGTAGCGCGGGTACGTCAACGCGACGTCATGGATTTCAAGTTATTGTTCGTATTTGGCCCGTTTTGGAGGGAGAAAATTTTGTCACCTTCTGGGTTAGGTTTTAGGACTTTAGAAGTGTCGTAGCCACTCGTCTTTGGCTTCTGCGTCCATTGTGCTTGCCAAACTCCCTCTCGCAGTAAGACTGTCAGTCGTATAACCAGCATAGACGGATTTAGTGATTAGCGCCTGCTACAATTAACAAAAAAATATTTTGAGGCTATTAAAAGAATATAAAAGAAAAGATGCCACCGAAGTATAACAGGCTTAAATTAATCAAAAATAAAATATTGGGGCTTGTGCCAAATTAAAAATTTTGTTTAAATAAAGTAAAAAAAATGAAGCGAAAATAATAAAATAGTAATCTACTCTCTAGCGCCACCCTAGCCACGAGAAATGGCGTGATCAGTGGGATTTATTTTTGGGATATAACTATACAAGGGTTCTATTATACATCCTGACGAACAAGGTTTCTGCCCAAGTTGGATGTGAGACGTCTTCACCTCCTTCTTGGCGTCTCTTGCGTTTTTCTAAGTCCTCTTCGGATAGCTCTTCGGCTTGGTCCTGGCTTGAACTCCTCCTGCCAACTTAAAGCAAAACGATTAGATTGCAATGTTTTTCTTTCTTTTTTATCAATCAACATATCATCTACCCTACGGACGCGATGTGATTACAAAGTATACATTCAACTATAATAGAGCTAATTTCACCCCATAAATGACGGCCTGAGAGCATTTTCCGAATCCTTTCTAAAAAGAAAAAAGACATTTCACTTGGGGCGCTATATGACAACTGGACTATGTACAAAAAAAAATTGTAACTAACTCGCACTCATATACCGCGCATTTCGCTGCGCGTTAACATATGAAAGACACGGTTCCACATGACACTTGTAACACTAAGGAACAAGAAGAAGCGCTTTTTTTTTATTTCAAAGCGTGCCGGCCCCGAAGCATCATGAAAAAAAGAAAAAAAAGACAGGTAGACAGTACTGTAACGCCATTCGTAATGCTAAAAATACATTCTATCCGCATGGTTTGCCTCCTCCTGTTAATAACAACCCCAAGAAGTTTCGGCAGCCGATTGCTCCTTTGAACACCCATGATGACAGCATTGCTAGACGACAGTGGGAACCCGCTCGCACCTGAGGACTGTTCAAGCATGCTGAATAAATAGTTTACTGCTGTTTTTACTAACATAGACCATTCCAATATGCCACAGCCTCCTGAGGTAAACTGCCAATACATGGCACTGATACCCATTAGATCTCAAGCAGTCTTATTATTAATTAACAAACTTACAATAGTGACTACTTCCCACTTTGACGGCATTAACAAGAAAATTCTGAAAAACACTGGCAGCATTTCCAGCGTCATGTTGTGCCCCATTTTCGAACAGTCCTTATCAACTGGTGAGATACGCCAGGTGATTGGAAGGTAGGAAAAACAATCCCTATATTTGAAAACGGGGATAAGCACTTTGTCACTAACTACAGACCCGTATACAAGTGTTATATGGAAAATGCTCGAACACATTATCGCCTAAAACATCACTCAGTTTCTAGAAAATAATGAATTCGTTTTTACAAAGCAGCGTGATTTCAGGAAAGGCCTTTCATGCGAGACACTGCTCATCGAGTTCACTGACGAACTATTTCAGAACATAGACGAAGGTTTACAGATTGACTACATATTCTTAGACTTTTCAAAAGCATTCGATCGCATCGCCCATAGCCGTCTAATATATAATTCATCATGTCTTCATCTAAATTCCTTGACAACATCGTGGATTCGAAATTTCCTATCATGTCGATAGCAGTTCGCAGTCGTGGGTAACCATTCATACGCGTTAAGCGACGTCACATCTGGAGTTCCGCAGGGAAGTACTGTAGGCCCTTTATTCTTTTCAATCTTCATCAACGACCTACCAGAAGGAATCACATCAAACATAAGATTATTTGCGGATGACTGTGTAGCTTATCCTAAAATTTGCTCGGACAATGACCACATCAACCTACGAAAGGACCTTGAGAGGTTCACAATTTGTTGCTTATTTTTCAAGATCACCTTTAACACGGTTAAATGTAAATTACTTATCTTCAGCTTTAACTACACCAACCCCCCCATCTAGCTATTCATTTAACAATAATTCTGTAAATGACACATCTTTGTACAAATATCAAGGTATCAATCTCACACAAGATTTATCTTGCATGGTTCAACCATATCGAAAAAATTGCCGCAAGGGCATCACTTACGCTTGGTTACTTATAACGAAATATTCAGGGTGCACCGTCAACTAGAAGAAGGCTAGCCTACCTAGCATTCGTTCGTCCTCAATTTGAATTTGCATCAACCATGTGGTCACCTCACCAAGCATACCTAATCCAGTCTCTTGAAGCAATGCAATACCGTGCGGACATCGTGCGAACATGCGTTTCATCGTTGGCGATTACAAACGACACTTAAGCATGACCGAAACGAAGTCAAAACTGCCACTTCCTACTTTCGAATCGCGTCGAAACATTTCACTCATCTACCGCCTCCATGAAATAATTTACGGCCATCAAATTTCTACGCTACCGCCTGCTCATGCCCATCGCACTCCTCGTCGTCTCCGTAATCAGCGAAGCTTGCAACGCCTGCTCAGCCAAACAAAAGCATATAATTTATCGCATTCACCACGTGCTGTGTCGTATTGGAACGATCTTCCAGATAGAGTGGTCGATATGCGAAACCCTGATCTATTCAAGGAGGAATTGCACGTCCTGTTTTTATGGCTTATCTCGTTTTTTTAGTGAACTATTTAGCCATTGTATAACGGTGTTTGATTGGTACTAAAGATCTCGCTTTGCTGGTCTTGCTTTAGCCCTCGTATGGAACAAAATTGTCGTATCTGCATTGCTGCCCTAATCAATACTAACCCAACATAACCAGTGCATTCCATAGTTTTGTTATTTGTGTTGATAATGTACTGATTACTTGTATTCCAAAACTCAGAAACATTCGCACCATGCTATTGACCTTACATTTTTTTGTATAACCCCCTTCACATAATGTTCCAATAGATACTGTGATATATCTGAATAAAAAATCATATCTTCACAGTTTCACTCTTTTCATCTTTCTATTCTCTCTTTCACTTGTGCACAGTGTAGGGTAGCAAACCTGACGCTCGTCCGGTTAATCTCTCTCTTTCCTCTTCCTTTTTTCTTCTCTCTGTACGCCTTTCTTAAACATCTCAAGCCAACTAGCCCGCCTGCACAGCCTACTGGAGTCCTTTCGAAAGAATATCATTGAACATGCGATGCGCATCATTTACTGCATTAGCAAACACCCCAAATACGCGTACATGCATGGAACATTCTAATATCGCCGTGACTCGTTCCAACATCACCGTAACGCTCAACTAATTATTTAAGGGTTAGTAATGCTATTCAGTTTCTACACCCTTAACGATGGTCGTTATATTATCCCCTTCTTTTTATTATCTCTTTTCTTTTCTTTCTTGAGCTTTGGGAAAAATTGAAGCAATTTTTTGATTTCTCGCACGTCTCAGAGAAGAGCATTATCCGGCACCTCCTACAGACACCGTCACCTGCATGGACACGTTTCGTGAAAGAAGGAAATATAAAAAAATTAAGCATTAAGCACTTACATCTTCGTAATGCGAGACATGCTTATTTTCGTAGCGAAATGTTTTATGTTTAACATTAGTGTCCGGCAGCGAATGGTTACTGTTATTGTGACGTGCGTATACTATGCTGTCCATATGTGTGTGTATATATATATATATATATATATATATATATATATATATATATATATATATATATATATATATATATATATATATATATATATATATATATATATATATATGGGGCCCTAAACTTTGAGGGGCCCAAAGAACTTTGCGGGTGTTAGCGTTGGGTCACGCAGGAGTGACGAGATTTTTGAATAGGGCTTTGCGTCTTGCGCTTGCAGTGCCACTACGGCATCAAAGAAAGCTATTGTCAAAAATAAATAAAATGTACCATTTTATGATCGGAATAGTATCTTTGACTTTTGTGTTTTCGTGCTTAATTACAATTTAGAGGTCCTTCTATTAGCAGCAAGCAATTAGTTGCGCTTAGTTTTGAGCGACCAACTTTACGTGCCTTCACCAGCCACGTTAAGCCGTGGTAGGCTACGAGCCAGGAAATCGACAATCGAATTCGGTATCAGCGGCGTGTAATGAATCAATCTTCATACGTTAGTTGAGTGACAGCGACAACTGATGTCACTTTTCTTATATAGCTTATGAACTTCACGCGCTACCACGAATCGAGCCCAGTTTGGTGCTAGGTTAGAGCCGTCGCGTCGATGGATGCCGCCATGTTTGTTGACGCAAAGCTTTTGAGGCTGCCGCTAAATCAGTGAAATAGCGGGTCCGACGCCAAACCCAAACGCAGTTTGCGTCTCGCGCATACAGTGGCTTCGACGCTATTTCTGCGGGGCCTTAACGCGTTTGGGGCCCCTATTCTAAAGCTCTCAGCAGTACCGCGCGAGTGTACATCTAACTGACATACATACATCTAACTGACCAATTAAAAAAAATAATTGACGATGGTCTATTTGCAGGCTCAGTTTTCATTGATCTAACAAAGGCATTCGACTGCTTAAACCACATTATCCTTTTTTCTAAACTTGAGGCTATCGGTGTTCGTGGTCCTGCGCTCTCATTATTAAAAAGTTACTTATCAAATAGGGTTCAAATAGTGTCTGTATCTAACGTCTACTCCAGAGAACAAACCACTAACATTGGCGTCCCTCAAGGATCCATCTTAGGACCATTACTGTTTTTTATTTATATCAATGACCTACCTAACTGTTTGTCCTCTACTAAGTGCATTCTGTACGCTGATGATACTACCATATTTTCTTCTGATAAACACATGTCACTTCTTATTAACAAGCTAAATACTGATCTACAAAATGTTTTAGGTTGGTGTAATGCCAACCTATTATCCATTAATGCCACTAAGACTAAATTTGTTGTATTTTACTCACATCAACAACATTCGGTATTCTCCCCTTCTTTAACTTTCGGCTCACACTCCATCTCTCCCAGTCAATGCTCATCTTTTCTTGGGATTTCTCTTGACTGCAGCTTGAAATATAAAGATCGCATTTCTCACATCAAAAAGAAAATAGCATACGGTATTCGCGTTCTAATTAAAACTCGTCCCTACTTTACACATAATACATTAACCTCGCTATAATACTCATTCATTCACTCTCATATTAACTACGGCATACTATGCTGGGGTAACACTTATAACACTCACTTGGCATCCCTCCAGGTAATCCAGAACCAATCCATAAGAATAATTACAAGCAGTTCACGCTTTGCTAATGGAAAATCCGTACTACATGAAAACAACATCCTAACCATTTCAGAACTGACCAAATATAATCTAGGAATTTTATTCTACAAATATATGACTAAGGAACTACCATTAATCTGCTTCTCACCTTGTGACCTAATAGCTCATAGTCACACTAGATTTGCACTCAATAATGATTTTCTTCTACCTAAAGTGCGAACTAACTATGGTAAACAGACTGCGGAATTTTCCGCAATATCGCTTTGGAACACTTTACCCCCTATCATCAAAAATGCAAAAAATTTATACCAATTTAAAAAAGAACTAAAATCACTCATAATAAATACTTACTGAAACTCTCCTCGTTTTTTTTTGTATTCCGTTTTTTATATTGTCCTGCTGTTAACAAGTGTTCTTATTACTCATATGCTATAAATATGTTTCGATATTACTCTTAGTTCTCATCTATACTACTGTTGCTCTAAACTTTGTATAACATCATAAGTGTCTTTAGCAGGAGGTCCCGATACAGTCTTTGACTTTGGGACCTCCTTATGTATACTACGCACATGCAATTATCTGTATTTTTACTAATAAATAAATAAATTGTGAAATTGTGAAATTGTGAAATTGTGTCGACTCGCCGGCCCGTGAGCGCTTTTTAACGGTGTGGAACGACCACATGACCCGTATACTTGTTGATTTCTTGCTGATCTATCTTGCTCGTGTTGATTGCGTCGCTTCGCGCCGTTCGAAGGCGTTCACAGGCCGGCATTCGAAGCTCTCGCGGTACTGTTAAACCATCGAGCGACTGTACCTGGTAGCGGCACTTCCATAGAAGCATATATACGTTGAAAACATGGCGGTTAACGACCGCTCATGGGGCTTAGCGTCATCTGCGTGACGACAGAAACTTCTGGTAAGACAAACAAATAGTGACGTCATATCCATTCAAATAGGAAGTGATGTAATTTTTACTGGTAAATGCAAGGTAAATGCGCGAAGTTTCTTTTGGTGGCCTGCCTTTAGAGCAGGCCCGCCAACTGCCTCGCCATTTGACCCGAAGGTTGTTTCGAACATTGAGCACGGAAAACGATGCACCGAAATGCCAGTTGTACCGGTGTCGCAGTCGCAACCACGCGTAGAACATCGTATTTCTTTTTCTTTCTTTTTTTGGTTTTGTTTTGAGAGCCGAAGTAATCTGTGGGTGTTGAGTGCTGTGGTGGCATTGTTAAACGTCAAGCCCATCGACCAGCGCAGCCGAACAAAGGCAGCTGAGTGATGAACAATTGTCTGCCCGTCGTAACTCGACTGAGCACGTTGCCCTACGATGAAATACACCTCGCAAACACAACGCCTCCCGATTTAGACGAACGCTGGCAAGCAAACAACGCAACATGTGAGGGGAGGAAAGCATAGCAGCTGTTGAACTTACGAGCGTGCCTTTCAGCACACTACAAGAGCTGCATTGCGTTGCATTTGATAGTGGCGTGAACACCTCCCCCCCCCCTTTTTATTTTGCGTACGCTGTATATATATATATATATATATATATATATATATATATATATATATATATATATATATATATATATATATATATATATATATATATATATATATATATATATATATATGCAGTTTTCTTGCTACGCGTATATATAAAATCGATAAGGAATGTTATTTTAGTTGAATGAAACCAAATTGTGCTCTATGTTGGGAAAAAATGAACATTTTTGTTAACAGTGTTTCTTCCAGCCTCACCTAGAGCCACTCTTCAATTGCTGCTTCTACAGCCACCCTTGCTTGCTGGTTTTCGACCACTTATCGACTAAAGCTTTGGGATTCACTTGAATTGACCTAGACTGGTAGTCGAGCGGCACCTCGCGCTATGACAAGCGCGACCTCATCTCTAGGGTAAGGGATGCATGGCCATTGTTGCAAAACAGTTCCTCAAGAGGCGTAGTGATGTCATGATTAATTATGCAGCTTTACGCACTTTCCTTCGGGGCACAACGCCCTTATTTTAATTAGGTAACAAGTCATGTACGATGACTATATAAACTGAGGTATCATTTCTCTCTCTCTCTCTCTCTCTCTCTTTCTTTCTTTCTTTCTCTCTCTCTATTTGGCTGGCTGCTTTATTTGAGACTGCACTCTTTTTGGTATCATGCCACGAAAACGCCGAGATACACACCAATAACTGGGTTGACTCGGCGAAGAATGCGTCGCATTAAAAAAAGAACGCGAATGCGTCAACAAAGGTCCAATAGGCGCAAGTTAACTTTACAGTTTGCGGAGGTCTCCCGTTCTGCAAGCTTTAAGGTGTTCAGGTATTCTTGTCAGTGCGCCACGTACTCATTCGCGTCACGCAGGAGCAATAAGGGCACCTTTCCGTGCTGTAAGCTATTGGAAAAGCTTACGCTCGTCTTTTTCTTTTTTTTTCTTTTTGTGTTTTTTATGTACCGACAGCGTCGTAATGAAGGACGCGACCTTTCTTTTCGCCTTAATTACTCGAGATGCGATACGGCGTCATTCGGGAATGCCCGTTATCACGTGGTTCTCAAAGTCAGTGGGCCAACGGTCACAGAAGCCTTGGTCGAATTGCATACATTATTCCTGGCATTTTATCACGCTTACTCGGTGTCACGCACTCCGTGGACGCTTGGGTGATTTATGACGCGAAATGTCTGGCAGCACGAAGCTAAATATATTCAGGGACAAGGACGGCGTTTCCTCGGCCCCGCACAGTTCGACAAAATCGGAAAAGACCGCCCCATTGCACGTGTATCGCGGTGGATGGAATGTTGTCTCTCCGAAAGTTGTGCGTATACAATCCCTTCTCCAAACGATTCATCTTTTATCGATAACGGAAAGCGTTCCGTTGATTTTATCTGTTACGTAATGGGGGACCACACGTTTTTCATTAAACGTGCAGCGCAACACCCTGCGCTGCTGCGTCGTTTCTCAATGAGTCCCCTTCACTGACGCGAAAAATTTTTTTCTAAATAAAGAAAAGACTACTTTAGAGAGACTAAGATTGCGCGTGACTATGAATGACTGTAAGTAGAGGGTTCAATACCCCACTGAACTAATGGATTATTTCTCTGGATTATATTCGCCCGTAAGTATTGCGATGCACAAAAAACATACAGTGCTACAGTTGCATGTCTAGCCATGAATGTTGAGCAACCTTCTAGAAACATTCGCGCTAGCTTTCAAAAATGGGGGGCAAACACAATGCAGGTGCGCATTTTTTTAAGAACTTACCGTAAGCATTCGAGCACAAGGAATCACCCTCTTTTTTTCAAGAACAGAAAAATAAACTTCACCTCACTTCAACCGACTTCGATATAATCTTTGTCTTGCTGACTTTTCGTCGCCCTCTTCCGTTGTTTTATTTGTCGATGATTTTTGCGTCTTCAAAACTAAGGCTGAACAAACAGTGTTGTCTCCCTCACTCTCCGCTATAACTAGTGCCCTGGTTTGCCTGCTACCCCCTAGGGCGCCGCTTCCTTCTTTCAACAAGCGCCCAAAGCTGAGTCTTTTGAAATGAAGCTTTTTTTGCCTCTTCTTTCGATTTTCCCACCACTGCTGTTGCTGCTGCTAGGGTGGCTAGAATAAGCCACCCTACTGCTGCTGCTGCTGCTCCTACTGCTGTGGGCTGCTGCTGTGGCTGCTGCTGTGGCTGCTGCTGTGGCTGCTGCTGTGGCTGCTGCTGTCGCGCACACCGCATCGGGAGGCATGACAGGCGCGAGTCAAAGAGGAAAGGCGACAGGAGAAACTCGTTTTCACCTTCCCGCGTTGAATGTACACAGTGCCCTCTGGAGCTGCCTGGTCGTAGCCACGTTAGCCGCTTGACAGCTGTAATTATTCGTGACGACACTCAGAATTGTTGCAGAAACTGCAGCGCTTCCCTTTTTACTAACGTGTGAGGCCAGAGAGGTGCAGAGAGAACTGTAGAGAGAAGAAGAGGAGAAGGAGAGGGAGGGGAGAAGAGGCAGTTCCCATATAAGAAAGGTGAGGGAGGTGACGTGAGAAGGCAAGGAAAACCCACTACATTTAGAGGTTGTCACCTTAGCTAAATCCAAAAAGGTAGATATTCTCGTACTCCAAGAAACTTATGTCCACAGGTTAGGCCAGATCAGCCACTTTGACAGGATTTCTCGCACCAGGTCTTTCTGGAGTTATGGCGAGTCGGGCAGCCGAGGTACGGCCATCGTTTTGATACCGAATTTTGACGGCCTTGTTTTTCGTCATGCCATTGATGCCGAGGGCCGTATCTTGTCGGTGGATCTTGATTGGGGCATTCGAATTGTTAATATTTATGCTCCAAAGTTTAGAAATCAGAGAGATTTATTTGCTGCCTTAGACCCTCACTAGGTAGGTCCCTCTCGGCTTAGTCTTGTAGGCGATATCAACTGTGTGTTAGAACAGGTTGATCGCGTCTCCCGTAGAGGGACTCCAAAAGTTAAAGATACGCGGGGAAATGCTGTACTGCGAGAGTTCGTAGATGGGCTGAGATGGCTCGACGCTTAGCGCGTGCTTCGCCCTGGACAATCAGGAATGATTTGGACAGGAAGGGGCATGCAGAGCCGCATCGATTGTTTTTACATCTCATCGTCACTAGCTTCCAGTAAGCATTCTTCTTGGTCGATGCCTTCTGTTCTTAGCGACCAGAGCTTCCTAATTCTGCGGTCTGCAGATTCGAACATAGTCTCGCAAGGGAAGAGACCATGGCGCCTAAATCCACGTCTCCTAAAGGACAGGCAGGCAGCCGCAGAGGTATCATCCATTCGCTTTCGATCGCTGCACAACACAGAGAATCTAGATGGCACAGAATGGGATGACGTGAAGGTTGTCCTGTGGCTGGTTAACAGTGCGGGGAGGCATTTACCAGTTATATAGAAGATGTTGTCGACCTCTCTAACCGCGTTGACGTCACAATGGCTGATGCCGAGAAGATCTGCCATATCTTAAATGCATTGAAGACGACGACTTCCAGATGCTGTTGGCGAAAATCTGACGACAGTCTCTGAACTCGTCAGTCTATGTCAAAGCTTCGACGAACTACGCAAAAAAACGCATAGCCATCCGCCAATCTCCTCCTCAGGCCACTTCAATGTCGAGCTTCGCTGTTGCCCCGGATAACACTTCGCTACTGCTACAGAATAAGGAGTTTGTCCGTGACGAGGTGGCTCGTCAGCTTTCTCTGATTTCACTAACACACGACCAGTCGAGTTCTACGTTGGCGCCCGCTCTACAATATGTCATCAAGGAGCGGGTAGTCGACCACATTTCGCCTTCTCTCCAGCAGGCTCCGACAGCCGCTTTCCTGACGTATGCCGAAGTCGCTACGAGGCCTGCACAATACGGTCCCCTTCGCCTGCCTTTGCACCCACCCGTATCCCCTCCAGCCCGGCAAGTGGTGCAGTATGCACGACCTCAAGACCACTGGCGCACGGAAGACAATCGTCCGATTTGTTTTAATTGTACCGTGCTGGACAAGTGGAATGTCCCCACGAATGTCCCCAATGTCCGAACGAATGTCCCCAACAATGTGCCTACATATGCGCCACGTTTCCAACAACGCCGCAACTATTGACACCTTTGAATCTCCTCCTGCCGTCGAAACCGCATTCTCCACTCGCCGTTTCCCTTCTCCTCTCCGCCGTTCCCTTTTCCCTCTGCGCCAGGAAAACTAAATATCGCAGTTCAGGACGAGAGAACTGCGGCGTCAGCGAAACGCATAAGGTCTCACACTTCCCCAAAAAACGTTATTGAAGTCGCAATAGAAGGAACATTGACGCTAGCAGTTGTAGATACCGGCGCTGCACTTTCAGCGATAGATGCCCGTATTTGCCGCAAGATAGGAAACGTTACGACGCCGCTTTCTGGAATGTCCCTTTGGACTGCCAACGCGCAGCAGGTCAAGCCATCCGGCGCCTGCACCGCTCGTGTCGTCATTCAGGGGATGCTTTATATCATAGAATTCATCGTGTTGCCATCATGTTCACACGACGTCATATTAGGTTGGGACTTTCTCTCCACACATCATGCGATCATTGACTGCGCTCGCGCCGAAATCAAGCTTGTTCATTTTTCGACCGATATTATCACTGACCACAAGGACCCTTGTCGCAAAATCGCCGTTTCGAAAGACACCGTTATACCTGCCTGGTCTTCCGCTCTTGTCAGTATCTTTTGGGATTCTGCAAAAGACGGCACAGTACTGTTCGTTCTGTCTGAATTCGCCTGCGTTCACTACCACTGCCGTTCGCCGTCCTCGAGTTCAAAAGTGGCGCCTCTCTCATGTGCGTGTCAAACCAATCGGCCAAACCAATTACTTCACGCCTCCGTGAAAGCCCTGGCAGAGCCGAGTCACAGGTCTCATCTTCAATATTTGACAGGATGGACGACTTCACTTATCTTGCCACTCTGGAGGCATCGCCTCCTCAGTCACAGCCGCGTTCTTTTACGTCAGCTATTGCCAGTGACCTTACGACGACGCAGAGCGACGAACTTCTTCACTTGCTCCACGGATTATCTTCCTCTTTTGACTGCCAAGCAACATCACTCGTCCGCACTACGACTGTTTCGCACACTATCGACACTGGGAGCCATGCACCCATTTGACAGCGTCCCTACCGACTATCGGTGACTGAAAGACGTGTCCCCAATGAACAGGTGAACAATATGCTCGAAAGTGGTGTCATCCAGCCTTCTAGTAGTCCCTGGGCATCACCAGTCATCTTAGTTTTATAGAAAGATGGCACCATACGGTTCTGCGTTGATTATCGAAGGCTTAACAAGATGACCCGAAAGGATGTATACCCGTTCCCCCGTATCGAGGACGCACTTGACTGTTTACAAGTAGCGGAGTTTTTTTCCTCCTTAGACCTCGGCTCTGGCTATGCTGGCAGGTGCTCATGGCTGACGCTGACTGTTCTAAAACCGCGTTTGTAACACCAGACGGCTTGTAGTGATTCACTGTAATGCCGTTCGGTCTGTGCAACGCACCCGTCATCTTTGAACGCATGATGGACGGCATCCTGCGCGGCCTGAACTGGCATACTTGCCCCTGCTACCTCGACGACGTTGTCTTTTCCCCTGATTTTCCGACCCATCTTCACCGTTTACATCAAGTTTTGACCTTTCTCCGGAATGCTGGTCTCCAGCTTAATTTTATAAAAAAACGTGTATATTTGCAGCTCGAAAACTGAATATATTGGGCCACGTTGTCTTCAAAGAAGGCATTCTTCCTGATCCTGCCAAACTTCGCGCCGTGTCCGAATTCCCGAAGCCCACTAACTTGAAAGCACTACGCAGCTTCATTGGCCTATACTCTTATTTTCGACGTTTCGTTCTCAATTTTGCTACTGCGATCGCGCCACTAAACCAACTTCTCCAAGGCGACAATGAACTTTCTACTTGCTCGGAAGCCTCTGATGATGCTTTTATGACTCTTCGTCGCCTACTCCCGTCTCCGCCAATCTTGCGCCATTTTGAGCCAAGCGCACCTACAGAGCTTCACACTGATGCCAGTGGTGTTGGCCTTGGTGCCGTGCTCGCACAACGTAAGAACACTGATGCCGAATACGTGGTTGCTTATGCCAGTCGTGCCCTCACAAAACCTGAGGCCAATTACTCAGTAACAGAAAAAAGGTGCCTGGCTATCGTATGGGCTCTTCAGAAATTTCGCCTGTATCTCTACGGTCGATCTTTTGACGTGGTGACGGATCATCACGCTCTTCGCTGGTTGTCTAGCCTCAAAGACCCGTCGGGCCGCCTCACTTGGTGGGCCCTCCGAATCCAGGAATATGATATCCGTGTCGTCTATCGCTCTGGACGCAGGCACTCTGACACCGATGCCCTCTCGCACTTCCCAGTTACTTCATACACCAGTACTTCTACCTACAGACATGATACCTCACCACTTGACTTCCTGGAACTGGCCTCGGAGCAACAAAAAGACCCATGGTCGTCATGATATTCGACTTTTTGTCAACTCCTCCGGCAGCTTCGGCACCTCGACCGTTACGCTTACAGGCGCGGCATTTCACCATCCACGACGCACTTTCATACCGCAGCAACTACCACAATGACGGCCGCACATAGCTCTTATAGTAGTGCCCCGCCACCTTCGAAAAGATTTATGGCTCACTTTTCAATCTGACGTGCAGTGTGGTCACGGCGGAGTATCCAAAACCTACACACGGCTTCGCCTACGATATTATCGGCGAGGGATGTACAACTTCGTCCACAAATACGTGCGCTCCTGCATTGCCTACCAACGACGCACATGTGTCCCACATCTCTCCACCGCACCTCTCCAACCACTTCCCTGCCCAGCTCAGCCATTTGACCGTGTCGGCATTGATCTATACGGGCCTCTTCCATTCTACTGGGGCTGGCAACCGATGGTTGTTGTCGCCGTAGATCATTTGACACGATATGCTGAAACCGCCGCCTTGCCTGCCGCATCAGCAAAAGACGTCGCGTCGTTCATTCTAAACAACTTTGTTCTCCGCCATGGCGCACCTCGTGAACTGCTGAACGATCACGGTCGCGTCTTCCTCTCGGACGTCCTGCAGTCACTCCTATCTGAATGCCAAATTATTCACCGCACTACTACTGCTTATCATCCACAGACCAATGCCTTAACAGAACGATTCAACAGAACGTTTGGTGACATGCTATTAATGTATGTTGCGTCTGACCACTCTAACTGGTATCTTGTACTTCCATTCGTCATATACGCATATAACACTGCCTTTCAAGCCCCACTACCGGTTTTTCACCATTCTTTCTGCTTTACGGCCGACATCCCTCCAGCACCATTGATATGGTTCTCCCGTACCAACCGGACCCTGCTGAATGCTCACCTGTTTCTACGGTCGCTCAATACGCCGAGAAATGCCGACAACTGACCCGTTCTTTGACGTCTGCTCAACAGTGCCGCCAAAAAGAGCGTCATTACCTCAGCCCACAACCTCACCCCTTCCCCATCGACTCACTCGTGTGGCTTTAGGTCCCGCCTGTTGCTGCTCCTGGCCTTTCGTCCAAGCTCCTCCCGAAGTACCACGGGCCCAACGTTGTGGTTGCGCAACCTTCACCAGTTAATTACGTGGTCGAACCCATATCGCTATTTCCCGGTCTGCGTCGTCAAGGGCGAGAGATTGTGCACATTGACCGGCTGAAGCAGTATTACGATTTGCTTACCTTTTCCTAGGTTGCCAGGATGGCTACTCTTTAATTCCAGGGGTGATTGTGACGAAGAAGATCGGCAGGCCGAAAAGCCCCGTTGCCCATCGCGTGGCTCGTACCCGTTTCGCTCTCTGGCTGCACGCTACCTGCTGGTGCTTCATTTGTCGATGCTGCTCTACGACCCGAATGAACCCCCTTTACAGCTCCAGCGTTAATATCCATTTCTCCTGTCATATACATTGACACCAATTTGCCATACTGTTCCTGAACCATCCGCCACCGTATGTTTGGATATGTCTACATTAATGAACCCTTCACCTTGCCGTTACGCGATACACAGTCATAACTTGGCTGCCGTCTATTCCACTGTTTTCGTAATGTTGTGCTAGAGGTTCAGGGGTACGCAAATCCTGATCTACTTTGAGCCATGTTTGACGTCATGTAACATGGCGTTTTATCAGATGTTGGTTTGCTGACATCCCAGTTGCTGTTCCACTCACGAGAGGATAAGCCTTTAACTGAAGCTTACTGCGCTCTTCGCGAACGATATCGTGTGGACTCGCTGCCAACATGGTGCGGTGACTTACAGGAGAAATTGGCCTGCAATTTTAAGTCTCCTGCCTCTTCCAACGTTCCCTGCCGAAACATGCACGCATATTTCCCTATCGCTCTATGCTGTCAACAGTTGATTTACGCCACGTTTTAGCCGCAAAGTGACTCTTCTAAATCAGAATACACTATCTCACTTGATTCTCCCTCTCACAACGCGAACTTCGGACGAATTATGCTTGCCTTTCAAGAAACCAAGCTATAGCACCCCTGCAAGTGATTGATTCCACTCTGCCTAAACTCCCTGTGGAAGCTTCGCATGACAGACAGAAATGTTCAGCCTTTGCACAAGGCGAACCTTTGAAGAAAACGCTGCTCAAACTCCCAGTGAGAGACAGAGGGTGAGGGAAAGAGAGACGAAGCAGAAGGGGCAGGGAGGTTAACCAAAGCCCCTACACTTGTGGATGGAGAAAGGGAGAAATGTAGATCAGGAGAAGGAAAAACCAGAAAAATAATAAAGAGGCTATCAGTGTTTATTTGTTGCGTTTATATAGGCCACATGGTAGTTTTCGGCATCATTTGAACTCCTGTATGCGTTTGCCGAACATTTAATGTCCTCATTTGCTCATTTCGTTGTGTACCTCGTCACCGCATCACTATTTGATGGGCTTGTGCCGCGAGAACAGTGTATGTGGTTGTGTATGCTCTAATATTGTTGTTCGTGTTGAGTGTTTGACTATGCCTCCTTACGCAGGTTACCCCTTTTTTAAGTGTTCTCACAACTTATTTCTGTTAATAGTATTCCCATGTGATAAAATAACAAGTGAGAATAGCGGCTGTAGTGCAGTTGTAGGGGTGTGGATTTAGTTCAGTAAAACTGATGGTATCGATTCTTTGGCGGCCTATGTATCTCTCTCTCTCTCTCTCTCTCTCTCTCTCTCCTTGTCTACACACACACACACACACACACACACACACACACACACACACACACACATATATATATATATATATATATATATATATATATATATATATATATATATATATATATATATATATATATCCACCCGCCGTGGTTGCTCAGTGGCTATGGTATTGGGCTGCTGAGCACGAGGTCGCGGGATCGAATCCCGGCCACGGCGGCCGCATTTCGATGGGGGCGAAATGCGAAAACACCCGTGTACTTAGATTTAGGTGCACGTTAAAGAACCCCAGGTGGTCGAAATTTCCGGAGTCCCCCACTACGGCGTGCCTCATAATCAGAAAGTGGTTTTGGCACGTAAAACCCCATAATTTATTTATTATACATATATATATTCTTGTTGCCATTAAGTCTCGGCTTCCTCCGTGCAAAGCCATTTTTACAGACACCAGATATACGACATTCGTTTTAAAGGAAACGGTATGGTTGCTTCCGTGTTCTGCAACAGGTACAACTTGTTCCGTTGGATATTTTTTCGTATACGCCAGGTTTGAGCAAAGCTCTTGTATAATGGCTCTCAGACATTTGACTGAAGTTTTCCCATTCTTTTCTAGATACCTTCAAAAGACCTTGACTTATTTACGTATACTGTGAGAACTCGGCTCGCTTCCGATTTTCGATAACGTCATTACATTTCAATTTTAAAATTGGGGTTTCATTAAGGTCTGACATTTACAGCCTTCGCTCACCTGTAACCTTGGTAGGTGGTCTAAAGGATGAGTTTCATTCTGTAAAACTAGGAGAGGGGGGTAGGTCGAAGGTACATTGGTTTATCTGCAGACTGAATAAGAAGAAAAAGAAAACACGCCGCAATTATGACACAGGGTCAACAGCCCAACGAGGTCTTTCAAAGCAAAGTAAACATTTAAAGTGTAAGCGAACGAGCACGAACACTCCCACGATGTTGAAACTCTCACTGGACGGACCTTCGAACGGACGTATAGCTTCGAAGTGTCGTCTCCTGTCCTGAATGCTTCCAGCGCTTTGTCTAGAGAAACAAAAAACTAAGAAAAAGAGAAATGTAGATAAAGAGCGCTGAATCAAATGTCCTTCTATTACCTTCGATTTGTCCTTTTCGCGCAGGCTCTGTATATTTTCCGGAAAAATTCTAGCTTGACGACTATGTCGTGCTCATACATCTGCGATGGCGTCGCACGGCCGTGTCATATGTGTTTCGCAACACATAATCTGCGACTGTCGTGCTTCTATAAGAGCGACGTCGCAACGGGCGTTTATTTATTATAAAGAGGCTGGTATGGAGCATCTAATTTCCGTGAAGCACGCGTGCACCGAGAAGCTGAGCCCTGGTGTTTACGTGCGCCGAACATCTCCGGCGAACGAAGTCTTCTCCTTTACGTAACGCAAACAGCTCGGATGGCCGAGCGTCAAGGCTACACCGGCTCGCTCTTATTGCGAAGGAAGCGAACCTCTTATCGCGCCGTCTTCAAAGAGCTTCAAAGAGCTGAAGAACTGGAGCACGACGAGAGAACGCTGAGAATTGGGTGCACCTGCACTTCCGTCACCAGGCGCTGGCGTAAGCGCATCACGGGTCTCCTTGTGCTGGTGTCGACCCTTTGCTTGTGTGGCCCGCGTTGGCAGGTCACACACCCTCACACGAGCGAGCGCTCGCAGTCAGTTAAGTGGACTCCACGTATAGGCAATAATTTTTTCGCAGATCTTTCGCGGTGTGGCATAACGAAACATTTTCAAATATTTTCGTCCTGCACTAAAAACAGAGAACCCATGAAAGCCGGTAGCATTACGGTCGTGCCTTTTTTCTGAACGACATCTACCTTATCGATTTGACTTCTCGTCGGCTTCTCATCGAATTATCATCGACAAAGCGGGTATCTGTGCACTCACAATTTCCCTATGCAATGGTTGCTCTCACTGTTCTCTAAGGTTTCGAGTACCTTATTGGCGAGACCTTCACTGATGTCTGCTTCCTGCACGCTTTTCTTCGTTCGGGAAAATTTATGGTGATTGCTCTGGCAGGTAAATATTGGGAAAGGAAGTCTGGCGATCGAGCAAAACTGTTCAGTAACGTGTGCACCTGTGCGCAGCTTGTGACTGCGTCGTGGAGTTGCATTCGCATTGCACGAAAAAAAAATGGAACAAGTAATTTATGCAATATTGGTGCAGATTTCACACAGCAGTGACTTTGTGACCGTTGATCTTGTCGTAGCTAAACGTTTAGAAACCTAAGCGAGGGCAAATTCCCTGCGCCTATTGAGGCTCTGCCTTATAGTCTATGGTATAACGCGACTAAATTTAACCGGCCCTGTGATGGAATTCTCAATGAGAAGCATGCATCTTAGAATGTAACTAGCTCATTCGGACACACAACGAAAACACCCATAGTTTATGGTGATTGCTCTGGAACGTAAATATTGGGAAGTGTGGCGATCGAACAAAATTGTTCCGTAACGTGTGCACCTGTGCCATGCGCAGCTTGCGACTGCGTCATGCAGGCTTCCAATATGGTCTTCCGTTAAAAGAAAAAAAAAATCCGCTTTGGTTCATTTTGCTAGCTTCCTTTTCTTTCTTTCTTGTCTTTTCCTTCTTTTTCTGCAACTCAAGAATGATCTTGCTCATACGGCGCTCTACAAGACATTTATAACGGTTGGACAAAACTGTTTTTCACTAGCTTGGAACCACATGGCAATACTAATTACATCATGTCGGCTAGTTTTTGGCATCGCTCTGGCTTCACACGATTCATCTCGATCATACATCAGGAGATCATGTCCCTAACATCTCGCCAGCGAATCTGCTGGGGTCCGACGTAACAAACAAAGCGCCGCGGATAAGCAATCCACGGATAAGAACCATCCTCTAATGTCAATTCCACTCACTGCCTTGGACTGTCTGTAGTACGTAACTGTCGCAATCGCTAGATTTTCTTTTTCTCTGTTTTTCTCCGTGATTCACGGACTGACCCTGTTAGCGTTTTGTTATTTAGTTGTAGACTGTCGACAGCGTTTTGTATTTTCATTGCCTTTGTTGTTTTTCTTGTTGTTTCTTCAGCTAAGATTATAGGATACCCGGCCCTCTCTGCGACCAAACTCGTTCATATCCAATAAAGAAGCGATCGCTCGAAGTGCAGTTTAGTCTCAGCATACGCCTAAAGGTCGTATATACTCTGTACTCAAAACTTGTCTTTGACGAATGTCTTTTGCTTGATGTTGATTAAAAGGGGTGCGCAAATAGGTATTACTAAAATCAAGTCGAATACGAATGGAAAAGCGATGACATCGAATCGAACATATTTCCAATAGTTTTCGGATGATAAGACTTCTTTCAATACAGTACTCGAGTTCTGCAAAATCTTACAGGAAACATTCAGAAGTTTCAACCAACAACACATGCATACCAGAATGCTATGAACTCAGATATGTTCCTATACTGCCCTGAATACAGTGTGTCCAAGGTGTTATTTTGTCACTGTGCATCGAAATAAGTTCATATAGAGCAGTGGCTATATTATTCAAGGGGTCATTTTGTCAACAGCTCCAAATTGAAGGTCAAGAATTAAAGGCATTGCATCAAGTCGAGCAAGATTTATAGGTTAGGCTCCTGTAATGACGAATTCGTCAATCGTAACGAAAACAGAACATATGCAAGCGAGAAAATAACCAAAGTGAAAAGTCGAAGTGGCGCTACCTGTTGTGCCCTATGGTACTTATCATATGTGACGTCAGCACCGGAAATTCACAGAGAGCGGCTGTTATAGGTCCCATCACTGGGAGCGGCGTCGCTTTCTCTACTTACAACCACTGGTGTGGCCAGCTCCCTCGTTCGCCCGCGGAAGCAGAACAGCTGCAGCCATCGAGCAGTACGTTTCGTATATAGAGCTAAATAAATAGTTTTTAAAGTCTTAACCGCGGCATAGAGGGAGGACCGGTGGAGATGACGTCAGGTCCTCTGTCCTGACTCGGGTGGTTCAAACTGAGAAGCAGCCGCGGGAACTTCGGCGGCAATTTTCTACGCAGCAAATTTACGCACATGGAAAACGATGATAGACTTCTCGAGGAACACTCCAACTATCTAACTCGTTTTAAGATTTTTTTTTAGTGTCCGTTTAAAGGCAAATTAGCAAAATGGCAGCTTGACGAGCGCAGCGAGAGTACCCGAGTACCACTGAAAGCATGGCCCCCAGAAAGCCCCGTGATAGAATGCGATAGATAAACCAAGCCCTCAACCACATGATGATAATGTTAGATTGGTAGCACAAGAGCATTGGGGTCACATCACCATTAAGTAACATCAGCGTTGTGAGACCAATGCTCAGCCAACAGTGGTAAGAGGTCCTGCGCTACGAGCTAGATTTGGCTATGTAGAAAGCCGTAAACCAAAAATTAAAAAAATGAACCCTTCATTGTTTTAGCTTTTTTTTTCTTTTTCCCCCATTTCGAGTGCTTATTTGTCGGTGCTGATTATTCGAATACTATTCGATAAATATTCGGTGTTTCGAATATCGTGCTATTAGATTAGATCAACGAGTCGAATAGAAATATATTCGATTCGTTATTGAAAATTTTCGAATGTTTGCAGACCCGCTATCCATTATACCAAGGTTCGACTGGGCTGCCGGATGTTCCGGGATGCTTCTTTCCTTCTCTTTTTCGTGTCGCATATGTAACGCTGTGGGCTCAAGGGTAAGATTACTTATTCCACTCCAGGAAGAGCAACTCGGGCAGCGCCGTTCACCAATCCCTTCCTTCTCTGCCACCGTCATCCTTGGATGCGTCTGCGAACGAAGCGCGCGCTCATCTGCACTCTAGAAGTAACTTTTTTACGTGTTCGTTTGTTACGCCGGTCGTCACTAGTTTTTTTTTTCTTTCCGTGCCTGTTTCTGTCGTTCTGTTTTAACATTTTCGCTCGTTTTCCTCTAACTTACCGCGTGACGTTTGCTTCACGTAGCACTTACAGCCGCGCTATTAGAAATTTTGCACCCTTAATATCTCAAAAATAATTTATTATAAGTAAAGTTCGGTTGTTACCCGCCGTTGTTGCCCAAGTGGCTATGGCGCTGTGCTGCAGAGAAGGGAGGCGGAATAATAATAATAAAAAAAAGAATACTCCTTGTGCCGTGCATTGGGTGCACGTTAAAGAACTCCAGGGGGTCAAAATTAATCCGGAGACCCCCCCCCCCCAACCATGTACAGCGTGCCTCAATATCAGATAATGGTTTTAGCTTGTTACACCCCAGAGTGTGAGTGAGTGAAAAAACTTTATTAGCTCTAGATTCGCTCATCTTCTGCGGCCTTCAGATGGCTTCGTCCATCTTCTAGCACAACGGTCGGTTGCCCTTAGTCTAGGGCTTCGCTGGATGCTGCAGCCAGTTGTGCTCGCCGAATCAGACCTTCTTGGTCGACCCGGCGATCGCTGGAGAGCACTCCCTCCCATTGCTCCGCACTCGGGTTTGGTATAACGGGTACCACGTCTGTCTACACCCCAGAAATTATTTTTCATTTGGTAACCTTGTTTGTCGAAAATGTGCACTGGCTTGCCGCTATAACGTTGTCCACACCGTTAACATTGTACTCGGTAGAAACCTGCCCCCGGCTATCTTCAAACAGTGGGTCACGTGTCTTTTTTTCTCTAATATAAGATATTTAGGAGATTATATAAGATATTTAGGCGCCGACTACTCCATCTCATGTTAAGCAAATACATACGAAGTATGAAATAAAAAGCGGGCACTGAAAAAAAAAAGGTAACAAGAAAAAAAAAGTCGCAGTTAGGTGACGTAAGTGCATAAATCGCGTAAACACACTGGAACATAGTCATCTCGCATAAATGTGGAAGAGCCAACTCACAAAACAGATCTCATAAATTCACATCAATTTGGATAGAGAAAGGAATTGAATCTGCAATCAATAATTTCCAACAGTATTACTCCCAGAAATTTGTGGAGGGCCACTAGCGCTTAGCGTCGTTAATGATGAACAAAGAAAAGAGAGATAGAAACAGAAAGAAGAGGGCAAAGGCGGGAAGTTTAACCAAGCGCACGTCCGGTTTGCTACCCTGTACTGGGAGAGCGGGCAGAAAGGGATCAAGAGAGAGAAAGAGAGCGCCAGTAGCACGCACACTTGAAGGAGCACACCAAGTCTGCAAATTGTCGCAGAGACCTGTCGACTTGAGATACTGCAATAGCAATTTCCTTGCTTTCTGTATCATCGACGCGCACGGCCATGGCCCAAGAATCTTGGCTTCTGACAACAGTCTTCAGTCCCGCTGGTTTAATGCTGTCTGGAGAGGTTCGCGCTCGACGTCGTACCGCGGACAAAGACACAAAGTGTGCTCCGTAGTTACTGCACACTCAGGAAAAACACACCATCTAGGGTAGATTGTATGTCGAAACACCATTTTTTCGACCCCTACTTCTCCGAAATTTTCAAGCATGGGTGCGTTTGTTAGCAAAACACCTTTAGTACACCGTTTAAATTATTTCGGGGTGCTAAAACAGTGCATTGTGTTTGAAAGCGATCTGCGATGTTTGCAGAGTGCACGTAATGTCGGTAGCTTCGCATTCGCTGTACTTTTGACGTTTCGTTCGGGTTGAAGCGCTGAATACACGAAATTGATCGCTGCTGCTGCTGCGATTCCTCACTACAGCGTTTTCACAGCGAGTTTCCGCGGTCGTCGAGCGAGAGGTGTCTCTTTACTTGTGCGCGCGTGACACCGTGCTCGTTAATTCAGTTAGTAAGCGAATGTTTACAAGCTTATGCGGCCGATAAAACGACTATCCTTACTTCGTACAGCTATCTACTAATTCGCTGTCGCAATCGATGCTTCGCCTTTCGGGCGAAACTGCGACTTTCTTTTATTTCTTGCCCTGACTTTAGCTTTTTCCACCGGCTCCGTTCAGGCTGTTTCAGCTCGGTGATGTTTTAGCTGCCAATCGCCAGTGAATCACAACGCATCCCTTACGGCGAGTTCGCCAAATCGCACAGGTGCGCACCGGGACGCCCCAATATGTTTAAAAAACGTTGTTTCATGCACTGAAGCACACAAGTAACTGGAACGCCAATGCATTTCTCCGCAAAGTTCGGGAATTTATATCTCGAAACTGGTGTCGTCCTGAGAATTCGTTCCAAGTGGATCCGCCTTGGGAAGTCCACTGCTAGGATTGTAAATATCAATATGGGTCATAAGATTATTAGCTAAAAACTTAATTAGGGAAATCTTGTTAATTAGTCGATATTGCATATTAACTTTTTGTGCACCCGCCGTGGTTGCTCAGTGGCTATGGTGTTGGGCTGCTGAGCACGAGGTCGCGGGATCGAATCCCGGCTACGGCGGCCGCATTTCGATGGGGGCGAAATGCGAAAACACCCGTGTACTTAGATTTAGGTGCACGTTAAAGAACCCCAGGTGGTCGAAATTTCCGGAGTCCTCCACATACGGCGTGCCTCATAATCAGAAAGTGGTTTTGGCACGTAAAACCCTAAATATTATTATTATTAACTTTTTGTGCAAATAGTGTCCGCCGCTTCGAGTAGATTGGCTCATCAACTAGAATTGAGCTATCTGCCACAGGCAACCTTTAAAAAAATTTGAAAGTGTTCGCTGAAACACCCTGTATATATAAATGTTTCGGAAAACACTTCAGTATTACTTCCGCGCATGTCCGTAAGATTAGGATAGTGATAGAATGAACGATGTCACGGGTAAAAATAAAAGTATGCATTTCTGAAAAATACATTCGCGGGAAAGGTGGTAATTCGAGAAAATCACCCTTTCATATTGGTGTATTCGATCGCCCAAAACAGCCTTTTCTAAGGATGTAAGTGGGTGAGTTATAGACGCGGAAAAACGCCCTTAAGGGTGAAATTTTCCTTATTGTGTGGGCTTCTGAAGAGTCACACATAGGCGTGATAAGTAAAGTGTTCTATCAAAATAGGAACCTGCTTGTTTGCATAGCGTCAAAAAGTAAAACATGGGTGACGTACAAGTTAGAAAATAAGAAAAAAAAAGAAGCATCACTGCATGCGGCCAAACAGTCTCTATGCAGCCACGTTCGTTTTTTTTTTTCTGTCGATAATAAATCACAGTTACATCGTCTTCATTTCGCTTATGCTGACTATATAGTCCGTATTTAAGCCATTTTGATGCTTTCGGCGCCCGTGTTAGTCTCTGTTAATGCGCCTACGCACCGGCAAAGCACTACTTCCTTGCTGCGACAATAATTTAATTTGAGTTCGAAGCTTACCCATTTCTATATTCAGAACTACAGGAATGCCTGCATGCGCGATAACTGTAAATTGCAACACACGCACGCACACGCACACACACACACAAAAAAACTTTCAAATGCACTCAGTGCCACGAGCTTCTATGGTATACATCCTCATACAGTCTCCACTTCCGGAGTCGGTTATTCGGCGGCACGTAATAAAGACCTTCGTGAACGTGTGAATAACATCAAGTCTAAAAGTCGAGTACAGGCAACCGAACGATAGTCATGCTCCGTTTTGGGGTGGGCTGGTCGCGAAGAGAGGCGTGGACCCGTGAAACTCGTTCTAAATGCCCGTAACAGAGTTAGGAGTCGTACAGAGTAGAGAAAAAAAGGAAGCCGCGCCCTCACTTCGCCCTTCTCTCTCACGCGACCAGCACGTGAGCATAGTAGTACGGTCGGTTGCAAGTGGGATTGGAAATAAACCACCCCATATGCAGGAGCCCACCGCCAGGGGAGTTTTCCTCCAAGGTCATGTGGTCCACCCTACTCGCAAAAAAAGACGACGTCACTAATACCCGCAGTTACCGGCGTATATGGACTCGGCATAAGACGACATGTGCCGTAAGTCGCCTTGGAGGAAAAAGGGGGGTGGAGGGAGGGGTAGCAGCTTACTGGGTCACGGCAGCCAGATGCTCGCGACAGAGAGAAGGGAGGCGAGGGAGCCAGGACGCGCATTCCTCTCAGTCACTTTGCAGCCGGGGCATCATACGGGAACAGCGCCTGCCCGCTCATAAGGCATATCAGCTGGGCGGGCAGGCGAACAAGATCGCCGCCGCGCGGACGCACAAATGACCGAAAGTCGGGCAGCGCTCCGGGGCGGCCGCTTCGCCTTCATACTCGTCGAAAGAAGGCAACGAACTATCGCAAGGAGTGCGGAAAACTGGCGGCGGCATGCGGAGAGGGCGAGGAAGCGGACCGTTGAGCGACCCAGACCCAGTTATTTTGTGTTTGCATCCGCGCCGCTGCCGTCACCCCCTCCTCACCTCCCCTCGCTCTTCATGCATTCACTTCCCCTCCTCCGCACCACGGCCGGCATCTTCCGCGCCGGGGCTACGGGGCCACGCATCGCCGCCTCCCACATCACTGCAGCCTACCCTCCCTTTCTTACCTTTCCCTCTATCCGCCTCTCTCTCCCCCACTCTCACGTAATCTTCGCGTTCCGTTCACCGGGGAGCACGGCTCCGTAGCCTCTCCCCCATCGCTCGGACGAGGCTGAGGGAGAGAAGAAGCCACCCGTTGTTAGGTCATAGCATCAGCCGGTCCTGGCCAAAAACGCTGCAGAGGACCGCCGAGAAGAACGAGACTGCGTTCGCGGGGAAGCCAGTCAGTGGCCCGGCACTGCGCCGCGAATTCGCCCATGTGCCATCACCGGCGGATCTGAGTGACCCAACACAACATCCACGCCTCCCTTCTCGTTTGGCTCGAGTTCTTGACAGTTCCCTTCGGAGATTACCTTCCGGTATTCTTTTGACTCGCGGTGGCGACTTCCCGTTGGCGAGCCTGACACCGTGCGCTTTTCTCGGGTGGAGACAGCTCCGCTGGGCAACGCTTTTACGAGAGGACTATAGACGACCTACGAGTCACACAGGTGAGCGGCAGCTGGCTTGAGTTTCATTCTTGCGACACAAATGCTCAACGGCGCAAACACCTCAGGGGGACCACATGTGACTTGACGCACTTCGTACTTTGTTGCAATTAACGCAGTACGGGGAACCACGAGGAACCAGTGGAAAAGCAGGAAACCGAAGTCAAGCGTACTTGTAGCGCATACGGGCTTGGTGTCTTCTGCTCATTCGTTTTTTTTTTCTTTTCTGCCAGTCGTCTTCAAGCAGCCTAACCGTTGCACCCGTGTTCCGCTTTCATTAGAGCACTACATTCTTCATATCCTCATGCAAGGCTTCCCTTCCTCCTCCGTACCCCTTCACCCACACACTATCTTGTGGAATTTCCGTTATGCACTTCGAAGTATAGCTACCTCGTGCACCAATGGCTTGCATTTATTGATATTTTATTTTCACCGTCCTATTATATCTGTATGTCCAACAATGAAAAAGCCACGTTGAATCTGTTAAAGTAAGTACGACTCACCGGAGATAAAAAAAATATTGTGATTTATTTTATCTCCACTGAGTTCATCGCTTATACAAAGCACGGCGATTGAAAGCTCAACGTGCGCGCCTAAGTTTTCTTTAATTTAATACACCTGGAAAGGCTCGCGCCTTTCTTTTGAAGTGGACATTGTTTCTGTCGCCTCGTGGTATACGAGGCGCTAGCGGTGATGCGATGATATTAACAGCTTTAAATCTCAATGGAACCATAAATGTACTGTCGCATTGAGTATGAGCTACAACGCGTGCACGCTTTGCGACGCGCCTTCCGTTGCAGCTTGTATACTGAGCACGACAGTACATTCGCTCTCTGCTCGCGCTTCCCTTTGGCGCTTCGATATATGTCTATCCATGCGAAGTGTTTCATTTGTGAACGGTCCTGGAAATATTTGAAGCGCAACGCCCGGAATATTGAATGGGGGCGCAAGCCTCTAAATTCGTTTTAGCGTTAGACAGTAATGAAGAATATCTCTAGGTAAGAGAGCTAATACAGTAAATCGCCTCTACAACGAAACTGCCTGTACAACGAAAGATTCCGTGTGTCCCGGCCGAATTCCTATCTTTCATCTGTATTGCGAATACCTCTTCAGCGAAGAACACCGCAGCGAGTTTGCCTGTACAACGAAGGATTTTAGGCGTCCCCGATGGCTAATATATTGCTTTACAAGGAATGCAATCAGGGGTTGCGCCAATGCTCTCCGCAGCCGCCATTGAGCTGCCATCAGAGCTAAAACTATAAGTGACGTGCTTGACGAGCGTGCCGATCACAGCGAGCATTTGAATCGCTCAACTAAACTCATACGTCACTTGCCGCAGTACAGCAACAGCTGTAACGGCTGACGAATGCGTTGAGGTTGAGGTTGAGGTCGACGCGAGTCGCTCGGAACTGACGACCAACGATGTCGTCGAAGCCAACAAGGCAGTAGTGATGAAGAGCCTAAAGGCGGTAGAACAAATTTTAGCAACAATGGTGGCAATAGCGGTATTCGACGCTCTGCAGCCGGAGCTTGCATCGCTCCCGAGTTTTGCCGTGTAGGTTGCGTGAACCTCGACGACATAAGATGGGACGTATTGTTAAATCGCGCCGGAGGATGTGTGCAGAAGGAGATTTACGAGTTCTTTCAATAAGTATGTGTTGGATTTATATATGTTCAATAAAAGTTTTAGTTAGCTGTGCGTGCTTAGCCTGCTCTAGGTTTTCACAACGGGACCTGTGTAATGAAGGATTTTTGAGGTCCCAAACGCTTTAGTATAGAGGCGTTCGACAGTAGCTGTTTGCATGCTGCATTGTTCAGACGTAGGACGTAGAAGTTCCCATAATGTTGCATGTGTTCCCGTTTGTACAGCACACGTTTGTCAGTCGGCTGTTGTAAGCGGTTAAAATAGCATGCAATATCTCATAGCGAGCCCGGCGCCCATTTTATACTTGCAATGGCGCTGCACTCATCCTGCTCATGTTTTAAGACACGCAGGTGTTGAATGAAACACCGTATAATGGAGACTGTGGTTCACCCATAGAACGAGCGTCATGCCTATACGTCATCTGTCGCAGTGGCTATGGCATTTTACTACTGAGCACGAGGTCGCCAGTTCGATTTCCGGTCGAGACGACCTCACTTTGACACTGAAAGTGCAAAACAACTTGTGTACTTCTATTTGGGTGTGCGTTGATGAAAACCCAGGAGGTCAAAAATAATCCGGAGCCGTCCGATATGGAATCTTTCATAGCAGAAGTTTTGCTTCGAGATGTTAGACCTCATGAATGAATCAATCGATATGTCAGCCTTATACATGTGTAGCTCGTTTCCTTGCATGTTATCACACTGCGCTACCAGCCTGACAAAATCACTGGTAATGCTGCGTATTGGTCAGTGTCACCGTTCACTTGGTACGTTAGCAAACGCACTACGGGTGAAGTTTTTTTCCAAAACTTGTGAAACAAATAAACAAGAAAGGACGCAGTGCGAGGGATCTGAAACTTCAATAATTCTGTGAACGGTCCATTGAAGCGGACGACGGCAAACGCACAAAAACGCACGTGCGTGTTTAATGTGTCTCCTCCTCTTGCACCCGCACCGCCAAATACGAAAGTTGCACAACACGTCTCGCGACGCGCCCGCGGAGACCCGTTTCCAAAGCGGCAACCCCTGCAGCTGTCACCTGCATGCAGGCCAGGCACCGTCGCCAGGAGCGGCTGACCTCGAACTCTGCGCCGCGGAAACAAAAGGCCGATTGCGGCTTTGCGCTCCTCACACTGACCTCCTCTTCGAACGGGTTACATAACAGGGGGGGGGGGGGGGGGGGGGGGGGGAGGAGACCGCGGCGCCCGGTCAAGCGCCGCGCGGGTGGCCAGAGAACTCTCGTGCGTGCTGCGGGGGTCATCATCTCGGCAAGAGCGAAAAGGCGGCTCGCGTTCTCACGAAAATGGCTTGCCGAGCGACGCGCATTCTTCACGCCGCTGTATGAGACTTACCGCATCGCCATTGAGAACCGAGTACGGGCAGCTGAGTGAGAGAGAAATAGTTTAATGGAAACTGAAAATGCGAGCCCTTCTATATACGGAGCTTGGTACTCCAGGTGGCGTGTTTTAGATGATGTGACGAGGCTGGCAGAGGATCCGGTGCATATGTTCAGGGGGAAACGCGCGCATGTTTCGCTTTGCGACGCCGCATTGGACAAGTACGGGCTCGAAATGAACGGCTACTTTTGCCCGATGCGAGAGAACTTTGAGGCATTAGCCATGCAGCGTGTGTCTCGCACCATTGCAATACGACCTCTTTTGCGATATCGCCCCGCCGTTCTACGAGCAGACCAACATGAAAATATGCGCACGCACTACATAGTCCAAGCCCTCCCCCAACAACCTTCACGGCGGTTGCCGGGGGAGCTCGAAATCTCGGTTCCAATGTGCGAAATTCGTTGGTACCTGTAGCGTCTCGAAATGACCTCCTTAGTATTAGAATCCATGAATTCATGGGAACTAGAAAATAAAAAGGCGTCGCGCAGTTTATCTGCGTTGCACCCTTGTTTGTAACACACTGCAACACATCTGATTCAACACTGTACCGCATCGAATATGCAGCGATATAGAGTGTGCACAATTAGAAGCGCGCCACCGGTGACTACAAAATGGGCGCCTGCAACCCGTTAACCTGCCTATATCACGGCGTCATGTACGCAACCTGTAAGGCGTTGCCCACCGCCAACATGGCATCAGGCTGCTTGCCAGTAGCAACGGGTAATGTCCAGCTCGGAGCTAAGTATGGCCCAAGAAGTGACAGGCGTGTTATCGTCGCGCCTCATTCGTGAGACGAATGTCTGCAGTTTCGGAATTGGAGCGCTAACAGTATAGCTCCGCGAGTCTGTGTAAATATATACAAATGTTACTTTTAACTGTCTTTGAAAACATATACATGCTATGAAGGACCCTCTAGTGGAGCTGCTGCTCATTTACTTACGACATTCGTTGCCCTTGACAGTACGCGATCGATAATCTCCAGGGATCTACGCTTAACCTTCACTGCGAGACCTCGTAGCGAAGGTTTAGCCTTCATATTCTTGGGAACTGACCCAAAAGATCTCGACACCGGCAGCAGACCAGTCAAGGTTCTGGTTTCGTTGTGTTCATAGAATACGACTGGTAGGAGTTGTATGTGATCAACTTGTAGTGAGTGAGTGAGAGAGACAAAGAGAGCGGACAAACAAGTGAGAAAGGTTAACCAGCTGTTGAAGCGCCAAGACGGGCTGGTTGGTTCTTGTATTCGTATATCCGCAGTGCAAAATACGAAAAAGCACACACACAGAGAAACGAAATCGACGAGTCGAACACCGAGTCCGGTTGGCTACCCTGCGTTTGGGAAAGTGGAAAGGGAAGGACGAAGGAAGGAGCGAAAGTGAGGAATTGGCATGCACGTGGGACCACCGACGTGATGGAGTTCCCAGCGTTGCGTCACAGACGGTCGCTCAGTCTGGTTGCCTTCAGTAATCGCGACAGTGACATTGTGGCCTTCTGTGGCTGTCATATGCGAAACTATGGTCAGAAGATCTTGTTCAAGAGAAGTTCGCGGGGTGAGCCTTTAATTTTCGAAGGACACGCAGTAGCTCGCTTGTACAGATTCTTAGCAACCACTGCCGTTGCAATCGGCGTTGTCGGTCATTCCTATCAAGACTCAGTACACTGCATTGAATCCAACGCCCAGGCGTAAGCGGCAAAATACTAGTTATTTACTTCGGGGAAGAAGTAAATGCCCAGCGCAGTATACTTCATCGTATGTTTAATGAAACAGAAGATAAGCGGATAATCGTACACTGATGAAAGCCAAACCGAAACTCAGCAGTGCCAATAATTAGAACACGTTAGTTTGCTCGTACGCAACACCTTATTAGCGCTAAAGTAGCTTGTGAGAGCTTTACCATAAAAACCCGTACATAATGCAAACAGTTCTTCAGAACCACACATGGAGCACTTGCTTCTCGCGTTACATGCGAATCCAATATATTTCCAGGCCTTACAGAGTGAGTGTTACATAATGGAGCTTATAACACTCTCTCTCTCTCTCTCTCTCTCTCTCTCTCTCTCTCTCTCTCTCTGTTTAAATATTGCACACCGCCTTTATTTAACTAACAAATTGAGGCATGGCGCTATCGGTCGATGGCGGAACCGACCATGGATAAGGTCGAATTACAGTGCAGGATAACTGCTTCCTTTGTTATTACCCACTGATAGCAATAGAACGTGAGCGAAAGCTGGGTATTTTTTTTATATACTTCATATCAATCATCACATGACATTTGGGACCGCTTATAATATTACATAGTGACTAGTCTCTTTAACAGTGCTAAACTTTGCGGTAATTTTGAGCAAAATAAAACCGCCTAGTGAAACGATGAGATTAACAGCGCGTGTAAGGCACAGCCATGAACTTCTTGTTCTACTGCGAACCGACATTTAATGAAATAAACAGCGAAATTACTTGCGAATTCACTTGCGGCATCTCAGTCATGCTCCGTGATTTACCAAGTGATTTCATGTCGACTAAAGAACCACCGTAAGCGTACACGTGAAGACCGTGGATGCGATGCATAACGTCATGTTCGAGTACTCTGTCTAGTAAGGCGTAATTAGGTGAGCCTCGTGGTCTTCCTTCTCTCGAAGATCCCCCCCCCCTCTTCCTTCCCTCATTGATTTATCAACAAGAACCGTCGCTGCGACATTAAATCTACTATTAGATCTACTCTACGATATGGTCCAATTGTCGTCTTCATCGGGAAGCCCATTACAGCATAATCTCATGAGGGACATGTTGCTGTGATGGGCTTGAATGATTGCCATATTAGCGCTACATACTCAACGTGATTGCGGGTCAATGTTTCGCCTTTGCTCTTGGTATTTAGAACTCTTGCGTGCGAACACCCAGGAGGCGCGCGGTCTTTCAAGTCTCGCAAGAAACTTGCGCAACGGATTGCCGCGAGCGTAATTTCGTAAGCAGCGCTGAAGAAAAAGCGATGCCGGTTACGCCGTATTGCATACTTTGGAAGAAAACAAAACAAAGTAAGAGAGAGCGGGCAGCCGCGCTCCTTTTTTTCCGCTGTCACTGAAGCGCTGTGCGTGGATACATTGTATACGCTGCCTACGGCTGAAGGACGGGCTCTAGCGTTTGAATGAGTAACGACGGCTCTGTATGGACAAAAAAAAACGAGAAAAAGTTGTCCGACAATTACGAAACTCCCTAGTGCGAAATTTGAGAGCGCAGCTCGCTACGCGTTTTCATTTTGCGATATATTGAGGCAAATAATTTGAGATCGAAATCACCGCACCGACTGGCATTGGGCCAATGCCGTCAGCATCTTCGCAGGGGGGGAGGCAGTATGGCATGAACGCTGGCATGATGAGCGGCATCGAAGCCAGCTGTGGAAGAAGACGATGACGAACGCGCGAGCACTGGCACGAGCGCGTTCGGGCGGTTACGCCGAGGGTCGCCGACGATGAACCCAGGGACGGACGCCTAAGAGTTGCGATCTAAAGACAACAATCTTGACACCTGTGTACATTTCTCCACTCGAACTCAATGACACCGAGCTCGTCAGCGAGTCACGCGTGGGCTCAATGATCGAATTCACAAAACAAGCTATTCGCAGCTAACCTAATATGGCTCGCCACCCTCCCGCGTGTTGACCATTCTGCCGTCGTTTGCAGCCTAGTACATTTCTGAAAATGTCACCTGGTCGCGAGCACTGACTTGCTAACGCAGAGTTCGGGGACTCCGCCTTCGTTTTATTGTGGGGTTTGACGTCGCGAAACCGCACACTGGGCTCCGAGGGACGCAGTAGGGGAGAAGCTCCGGAATAATACTGTCCACCTGGTGTTTCTTAACGTGCACACAAAGCGCGGTAGACGAGCGCGTATGCATTCCGCTCCCATCGGAATGCCACCGTCGCAGCGGGAGTCGAACCCGTGACCTCGTGCTGAGCGCTATAACGCCATAGCTACGGATCCACCGTGGCGGGTTAAGTACCACTGAGTACACGTTCCTCGTATTTATTTATTTATTTATTTATTTATTTATTTATTTATTTATTGCAACGCGTAGGCACTCAATAAACAAATAATAATATTTAAGAATATATCGAGGCTAGGTTTTAGAATAGATCGCAAAAGAAAAATGAGGAACACACTAAACAAACGTCAGCATGAACAGTAAAATATTTATGAACTTCCCAAAATCTATTGGTTTTGTTGTATTACAACTGCTGTCACTGTAGTTTATTTTTGTATGCTTTGTTTATTACTTTTTCGAGAGCATATGTGTATTAAGAGGAGTAGCCGATTCCGTCTAAAAATAGGCGCCGACATCTGCTCCAATACGGCTAAAACACACACACACACGCGACGCGTATTAACACTAACAGCCCACAGCGGAATTCCCGTGATTGGAAGAAGAGAGCGAGACACTTGCGCTGACCAGGCTGTGCCACGTTCGGTAGACGAATTGCACGTGTATAAATGACGCGGAAGGCTGCAACGAAGCTCGCTGCTTTGAGTCAAGCTAAAATTGCAAAGGTAAGGGTTGTCAAAACTCCCTGGCAAGCCGCGCAGTATGTATATGTACTGTTCTTGTTTTCTCGCCAAAAGGAATCTATACTCGTACGCAGCAAACGACCAAGAAATGAGGCTCGCGAGCAGACTTTATTCTTCTTCTTTTCTTTCTCTGCGATGATTATCATCGCTGCCTCGAAAAGTTGTGATGCCGGCAAGAGTGGGTGAGCCAACTGTATTCCGCGCTTCGCACCACCCGTTAGAAGGCTCGCGGATGTAACGGTGCCAAAGGAAGTGCATGCTGGGCAACGGGGCTAGCTTGCGTCTCGCATAAATGTGAACGAATCGGCGAGCAGCGCTGCCGCGTACAAGCATGATATAGTTCCTATTTTTTCCCTTCCCGATACGACGCTGCTTAACGAATACATGCGCGCATACAGTACGGTTCCGTGTTTTTTTTTTTTCTCCTATTCCTCACTTCTAGTGTTTTTTCACGCGACGGTCGCTGCTCGGATAACTTATTTACAGCTCCTTCTGTGGATGGGTTAAGCGATAACGGCCGCAGGTACTCGCTCGATTAACCATGTCGCCATTATTAGTTGCCTAGTTTAGATCGGACACGTAGCTGCGGTTGCCTGTGATGTGCCTCGGTATCCAAACATTGCGCAGTTAAATTATTATCTCGACAAGAAATGCGCTATTATCATGTTTGCGCCAAGAACAAACGTATTGCGCACGCGCTTGAACCGTCCAGTTTATCGACACGAGAGAGAGAGAGAGACTGTGTTTAATTAAAGCTGTAGCTAGATTTCTTAACGTCCTCGCATACTACCCCAGGTGTCGCGTTAAATATGTGATGTACACAGTGGTCAGCCAAGCACACAAACGACACATACACCTGTAGACGCACGCACATTCAAACTGATCATAAGGCCTGTAGAACTTTAAAAAAAAATGTCACAAGCGTTTTCGTTTTACGCAGTGCGCAAGCGGTGTTTCACCGCGAGCCGAGAATGCCCCCCGGTTTAGACGCGTCACAAATTCAACGCAGCCTTCAGAGAGAGAGAGAGAGAGATAACTTTATTATGTCCTTGATGGGGTTCAGGGTGGCGGGGGTGAGAGAGGGAGGAGTGTCAGAGAGTATCTTCTGCGCTTAGGGCGCTATCAGTCCTCTTGTGTAGTTGCGAATGGCCGTTTTTGAGTCGCTGATAATGCAGCGTGCATTGGTAGCCACGTAGGCCAAAGCGATGGCCATTTCTTCACCTTCTTCGGGTTGCGTGGTGAGTATTGATGCGGCCGCAGCCAGGTGCTGAGAGCTCGCGACTGCGACGACCGCCATGGCGTTTTGGTTGGGGTGTTCTGCTGTGTCCACGTAGGCTACTGTCAGCGGCTTGGTCGTAGCGCTTTTGTAGTTGTTTAGCTCTTTCTGCGCGTCGCTCCGTATTGTGTCCAGGGTGCATATTGCGAGGTATGGGCGGGATAACCAGCTGAGCGCGAATGTTTGGAGGGATGGGTAATTTTGGTCCGAATTGGGTGGTGTAGGTTATGCCTAGGGTGCCTAGAATGTGCTTGCCCGTGGTGGAATTGGCGAGTCGTTCGTATTGGCTAATACGCTGCGCTTCAATAAGCTCTTCTATGGTGTTGTGAATGCCGAGGGCGTCCAGTTTCTCGTTAGAGGGGGAGATGGGAAAATGTAGGGCTTGTTTATAGGCCCTCTTGATCATGGTATTGAGTTTGAGCTTGTCAGTTGCATTGAGGCTGAGGTACGAGGCGACATAGGTGATACTGCTCAAGGCGTAGGTGGTTACCAGGCGTATAAGGTTGTTTTCTTTCATGCCGGGATGTCCATTTGCGATGCATGCTATGAGGCGAGTGGTTTGGTGTACATGAGTATCTAATTGCTTTTGTATCTCCGTATTTCTGCCGTTTTGTTGGATGCGTTAGCCAAGGATACGGATACGCATACCTACTGTACTTAGCAGCCATCAGAGGCTGCCTGCATGTCTGATGAACATAGACTGCAGTCACATAAAAGATGATGAAAGTCGTCAGGAACATTGCAAACTGAGCACATCGCGGCGAGTCTAATTACCGGAGTTTTTATTTCAAGTAGTTGGTGTGTGCCCCGTTGAGCTTTGCGGTGAAGGCATACTTGGTCTTGTACACTCAGCCATCGCGGCATGTTTAACCCACGAGATCGGTGAGTCTCGTAAGGGGGTCCGTATGAAAGGTTCGCATCGCACCCCACAGAACGCTGTGAACACCACTCGACAATAGACACCAGGCGCGGCTTCTTTCCTTAAAAGTGGTTTCGTCGCGAAAGACTTGCCCTTCGTGATCTCGTTTGTCTCTTTGCTGCTGTAGTAATGGCATTGGTTATATTCGTTACTTTAGCAAGCATAATCTCCATTTGCGGACGTAATTTCAATGTTTGTTTTTTTAATTCTGACTCGACACGCCCCCAACAGATGGTTCGCACTAATAAGCTCAGCACAGTAAAAGGCATCCAGGAATTGTTGATATCGTAATGCGGCAGATGCTTGTACAGAAGGAACTTCCTTGGATGTTCAGCATTGTCTTGGCACATGATTGTCGTACCCCTGCAGATTGGTATGTACCGTGACAGCTGATGTGGTCCGTATGATTATCTCGTTTATCAGTTTTATTTACCGTCTTTGTCGCGAGAGGGGCGCTGATTAAACGAAGCATCCGATTATTACGCCTACGGGATGACCGAATAACTAAATTCTACGCCTACATTCGAGTTATCCGGAAGCTTCGTTCAAGTGAGTTTCGTTTAACTGGAGCTCACTGTATAGCACATTTTTATAGCCTCCGCGAATTAAATGGGAGTGAAATGCAAAACTGCTCGAGTACTTAAATTTAAGTGCGCATTAAAGAGCCCCAGGTCGTCAAAATTAATTAGGGGTCTCCGACTACTCTGCGTGCCTCATAATCAGATCGCGGATTTGGCGCATAAAACTCCAGAGCTTAATTTCATTTTCTTGCCTGCGTAGAATATTCGGGGTAGCTTTACGGTTCTATGGCACAGTTAATCATATTCAGGAACTTGCTTCCGACACCAGCGAATGAATGGCTTGGTGCGCATCGTCTTCTGGTCACAGATTTTGTCCCTGGCGAAATGTACATGTAGAGCACGTTTCTTTCATCGCTGCTTGTTTTCGGATTCTTGGCAGCCCTAAACCATAGTTTACCTACTTATGCCATTTCGTTGGAGACGATCACTTTTATGCCCCTAGCGACGCGGCTATCTTGAAGACCATCTCGAAGGTCGTCTTTATCTGAAATAGGCACACATGGTGTTATACACTCGCCAGTTTTGAAGAAAGATCACCCACCGATACCGCAAACATGGAGATATTTAAAGTGAATCAGGCTCTCGTATACGTCCAAAACAAGTTACCTGTTTTCTTTTTAAGTCTTTATTTTTTTCAGGCACGAATGGCCCAAGAAAACGTTTAGAAAATGCAACTATTTCTTTCTTTCTTTTTTTTTTGTTGATACAGAGTTTGAAGTCATACTACTTGGCTGAAACAGCATGAAGTCATATCCAGCCCGTTGTCATCAGTGCCTTTCTTAACGGCAGAGAGAGGAAAAACAAACAAGAAAAGCACAAATTCTGCACAACAATTATAAGAAGCCCAACCTTAACGAGCTCAAAGCAAAAACGCAAGTCAATGGACGCTTTCACTGATTACTAACATAGGCCCTGGACGGCTTCCGCTTTTGCTCATTGACGTAGCCCGCTAAATTTAGCGAGGAAGAAAGGCATCGGCGCCAATATCGAGTGGCAGGAGTGCGTTAAAATCTAAGGCTACCCATTTTCAACACTTTTCCCCCGTACATAATGACAATTTTACAAGTGAATGTTGCCATAAGTTTTACGGAAATTTCATGTATTAGTCCTGAGGCGCAATGCGCATGTCTTTTATCTCAAAACTTAAAAATAGACTTTCCGCACAGCAAAACCACTTAAAAAACGCGCTTTGGGTTACTGCGCAGTAGACTGATAAGGCCCGGGGCCGGAAGTTCCTTGGGGCCGCACTATCGCTGCTGTTATCGCGCGAGTGAAATCATCTAAACCTGGTGCGAAATATAATAGACCATGGGATTGCGGGACACTTATGACGTAACACTCTTATCCGTGTGCTGGTACTTCGAAAATGCATGAACCGTTTACATTAACGGTACACCAAATAACGCCCAATAATTCGCTGGCTCGTTCGTTCGTTCGCTCGCTCACTCACTCACTCACTCACTCACTCGCGCACAAACTTCACACTGAAGAGCGTCAGGCTAGCTTTAGCGCTTACTATATTACTCCATGTAGCGTCGTCGTCATCCTCATCACGTGTCATAAGTCCCCATCACGAATCTCGGCAGCTCGGCTCGCGAGCCACGAGCTGAAGTGCGCGCTATCGTCAACAGCCGGGCTTTTACCTTCCGTCGTCACTTATACTCTGAATGGCGTCCTTTGACGTGTTTGAAATAGGACAGTATGACGCGACACTCCGGCCTGGGCGCCTAATTATGCGCTTGCAGCAGCACGCAGCGGCTGTCGCTCGTCGCCTCCCGAGGAGGAAAATCAATAAAGTTATTATATCCACGGCGGATGACCCATGGTAGGGTCTGTAGTTGGCTGCTCGGTACTGGTGGAAGAGATGAATGAATTGAAAGCGGAGCGGGGGAAAATGAAAACAACAACGAAAAATAAGAAAGGAAGACTGAAAACGCTCAGGCAAGCACGACAGAGAGCACCGCAAACGTATTAAGCATTGAAGCAAGCCTTTATATTACGGCGAGTCAACGTTTGCAAGCAATCGCATTAAACCGGCACAAAGCAAAAAAGCATTAAATTGGCATCTTCTTGAACACCGTCGTCGAAATCTCGGAGTAAAATTTCTTCATAGCATATACCACTCTAAAACGGGGATAGCTAGGGAATTGTATTTTCAGCCGCCCACATATGTTTCTAAACGCCGAGATCACAAATTAAAAATACGTGAGATTCCTTTTAAAAGCGACACTTTCCGCTACTCTTCTTTGTTCGTACTATACGAGATTGGAATAATCTACCACCTGACACTGTCTGTATTTGTTCAAATAATGATTTCTTCCATGCTTTATGAATGTAATTTTGAGTGTTTGTTTATGTGAGTTGTACCCTCCGTGCTGTAATGCCTGAATGGCGAAGCAGGTACCAAATAAATAAATAAATAAATAAATAAATAAATAAATAAATAAATAAAGTTACATTTCATCCAGGCGGGATCATAATCACAAAGTGCAACCAATATTTGCTCGTACACTAAAGTACCAATGTTATCCTCTAGTGCAATCCGTAGACGAATGGAACGCGTTACCAGAAAACACTGTCGTTTGCGCTCATGCAGCTAGTTTTGAAAGATAATTTCTGGAGCATCTCCATGATTAACGGCTATTTTTGTGTGTATACGTCTCTTAGAATTATATAATGTTAATTTTTTTTTACTCGTGCACATTTAAATGTGTCACTCAACCTTTATATTATACTACAGTGCTTAGCAATTCCGAGATTCATTTCAGTGTTCCTGATATTTGTGCGCATTCAAAATTGTGTGATATTTCTCTCGTTGTGCCTGATTTAAATATGAATGGCATCCAGAAAGTGTCGTTAAACTTCCTTTATACCTGTGTTTTTCGTTTACCCAACTCATATCTTTCTTTTTCTTCTTGTTTGTTCAAGTGTTTCTATATTTCACACAATGATGTTGTATAGCACCTCCCCCCCCCCCCCATATGTAATGCCCTTCAGGGCCTTTAGGGTACCTAAATAAATAAATAAATAACGAAAATCTTTGATAGAAACATTGTCTGCCCCGCGCAGCAGATTATACGTGGACTTCAACGAAAGGCTTAAGAAGCTTATGGCGTGAAGCAAAAGCGGCCAGCGATTAGCGCTTTCAGCACTTACTTGGCGTATCTGGTCCGATAAAATTGTAATGGCGACTGTTGAATAAAAGGCTGGCTGCTTATGTCACTTTTCGGCCTCCCTAATTTATTTCTGTAATAAAGAAAAATCATTGCATTTAATTTCCGGAATAACGAGTGCCACGTATCTAGCCGCGTAACAAAGTGCGGTATTCGCAGATAAGACGTCAGTAGAGTATGCATTTCTAGCTGCGAGCCAAAAAATAAAAAAATTAACTTATTAAAAAATGTGAATAGATTACGCTGAATCAACCCGTGGGCGAACCCCCGGTACCTTCAAACTTCCGTAAGCCTCTTTTCGCCAAAGTGTGCCCGAAACGTTTTGTTCGAAACAAACATTTGAGTTATTCATTTACTGACTGACAAAACAGTTTCTCTTGTTTGTTTGTTTGTTTGTTTGTTTGTTTGTTTTGTTTCGTTTATTTGTTTAGTTGCGTGAACAACAGCTGCGCTGTCAGTCACGTTCTCTGTAACACGTAGCTTTGTCAGGCATTTCAGGTCTGTCAGATTTGGTCCGGAAGAATGCCTCGCGTACAGTGCTCGAAAGTTTACAAACGCTCTGTTGTCATACGACACGTAAGCACGAGCCTCGCCTGTATGCCTACGATCCGCGCCGCATCTGTAGCTGCCATACCCCGTGCCACAGTATGCAGGTTAGTTTATACCCACGCTGTCTTTCCAATCCTTGGATATGCCGGACGCGCCTGTCCAATTGTCTCGAATCGCATCTGTCGTATACCGCAGGCCAATTGCTCCAAGCGAGAGATGTCCGTCATTGCTTTATTTTACCCTTATAGCCTCGACATGTTGAGTGCCTTCTGTAGCTCACGTTGTGCGTATAGATTAAGAAGAGAGAGAGAATTGAAAAATATAGCGTGAAACGCTTAACCAGACGGCAATAACACTTGTGTCGTTTGGCTCCCCTGCAAAGTATTGTATTTTGCTCAAGCTTGCTGTTACCTGAGTAGCTCTTTCTCAAACAGTAGCAAGAAGAGGATAAGATGGAAGTTTTAATCAATGCCTGTAATAAGTTAAATTATGTTTTAAACGACCTTAAAAAGTTATGTTACAAATATTTTACAATGGTAGTGTGTGCGGGACCCAATGGAGCACCCTTTGTTACTTGAATAATACGATGTTCCTTTATACTGGTACTTTTCTCTGTATTCTCTTTTGTCGCAACCTCATCTACACGACTATGACGTACTGTTGAACCCTGATGTTTCAATGAATTTTTGTGTTCACTAACAGGTAAGAGCATTCACACTTACAGTAGTGCGCTACGAGACCTCCTTCAGCATGCTCCGTTGCGTGTACGTGTATACACGTATAAACGAATTAACGAACAAGACAAACTGCAAAGTGCACTGCCAAGGGCACAAATCTATAATTGACATTTCTTTCCTTTTTCTCTCCTAACCAAATAAGTCCGTTACACAAATGAATTAGTATCCTTCTTTCCTCTGCCCTTCCCTGCACGTCGCGCTACCTCTAGCATACCAGCTGTACGAATGCGTACCAAACTTGTCCAACTTTCGACGATTTCGAAACTATAATGAAGAAAGTAAAAGAAAACTCCACCAGCGTAGCAGCGCGATGAGCGCTAAGCCCGCCAGCCATGTCAACACGTATGCCTCAACACGCTCGAAATTTTTCGCCTGAGAAATCCCTCGAGACGGCGCAGCTGCGCGGCAAGGCGTGAACTCAGTGGGTTAACGTGCCGCATTTCACAAGGGGGACAATCTTTTTGGCGTTGGCAAAGCACGGCCGAGGTTTCGCGGCTTCGGGGGAGGTGAGAGATGAAGCGAGTAACATATCGGAGCCAGGGCGGCCGGGCAGTGTCGAAGGAGAAAGCAGCCAGCTTGCGCGAGATGAGGAAATCGCGGATACGCGAACTGGGCCGCGCGCCTCGTCGATGGGCAAAGAATCGCGCTGGTCGCCGCGCTTGTTCGCGTCCGGCTCTAGCCTTGCGCATGCAGCGCCAAGTTGTCGCGGGTTCGTAGGCGATGGAGAATCGAAACTTGCGCACCGTTCTTTGCCTCAATCCCAGGCACTCTGCGGCAGGCCTGGCTGCTGCGTCTCCTAGTTTCTGGCCTCTTCGATTAAAGAAGAAAGAAAATTCGCGAGATCCCGATGGGGAGATCGAAACCCTTGACTCCCAGCACAGCAGCACCGGGCACTGTGGACGTTAGGCGGCGGTCGCACGCATGTAGATCTCGTGCCAACGCGAAGTCGCTCTTTGAAACGACTCGCGCGTGCGTCGCGTCACCTGACGCGAGCGGGAGCGCGCGTCATGTCTTCAGTCGGCCACAGACTCACGCTGTCTTTTCCGTCATGCGCGTTGATCGCGATTCCGGTGCATATTCGCGACTGAGCAATTCAAGCGTATAACCTGTACCACTTACAACCTTGGCTTGGCAATCTTGGCTTGCGGAGTGGAACAACAAGGCTGGCAGGCAGGAGGACATTTGTGTTAGTCGGTGCCTCCGGTGTGCAGCTCGAATAAATGGCGCCGTGGCGAATCGGGGCCCGTATTCGGGAGCTAAAATTGCTCCTAAGGGCACATTGCAACCAAACACTGTGCTGGATATATCATTAGTGAAGGCGGCCAGCCAATGGCAAACAGCGCTTCGCGAACAAAAAGCTTTGGGGAGTCCGGCCCCCCTGCTGCACAAGGCATTCGAAGTCCAGAAGCGGAATCAAAATTTATTGTTATTACATGTTGTCATGGCAGGTTATTAAATACACAAGAAGGTTTTTAACATTTTTATCTAGAAAGTAAGCTACTATATTCATTTATGCAAATAATTAAAAAAATAGCTTGAATGCTTGGCCTACTAAACCCAAACTCTATGTTTTACGCTCAAAAGGCCGCTATCATCACCCGCGTATTTATTAACATTCGAGCTCACTACATATTGTATTTGCGGAGTTTAAGGTGACCTTGACTTAAGCGAAACTTGAAGAATTGCTAGTGAACGCGTGGCTCGAGATATCGGGAGTAAACGCCTGCTATCGAGCTGTATAGAAGTAAATGAGGATTAGTGTGATGTTGCGTAATCATTATACAGAACTGTTCCTTTTAGCCTTTATTCCAGAGTGCGGAGGGGAAATTCGCGCTTTTTCGCTGTGGCTTATATAGGGAGAAGTATTCACTGAGGGGCGGCGCCTACAGCTTCCTGCGTTATTCTTTGCATGGCTATTTCTCATTTTCAGAGCTACCGAGCTAGTTGTCGAATCCTCGCGGTGGCCCAACGTGTCTTGGCGTTCAGCTGCATGCTAATTCGATCTGTGTTTCGATTTATGGGTCGCAGCGCGGCGGTCACGTTCCGAATGAGGCATGAGTGCGAAAATTAGCGCTTGCCATTTTGGCGCACGCTGAGGAAGCCTGGCAAAGTTTTATTTAATCCACGGCGCCTCCGTTTCTTGAATACAGACTGACGGCTCTCGTATCCCAGCCGCGGTTTCGGACGTGAAGCCAGTCTACAGTAACAAGTAAAGACAACTTCACTGTCGGTATACGTACAGAGTGCGACGATGGCTACGTATTTGCTCATTCACTTCTTTGGGTTCTCAGGGAGCCAAGATTTTGCCGCGCAGTTTTCAGACACACGTGCGAGTGGACGTCAGAGTTGCGGAGTGGCAAGTCCAGAGTCGCGATTATTCCGGAATTGATTCCACATGTTCAAACACCCGGAATGGAATGCGAATGGAAAGAGGGCCCGAGATTCCGGAAAGGTGTTGGAATGGAATGGGCACCTAGTCCTGGAATGCTTAATGTTGATTTTAAGCGAGAGTATAAAACTGGTATATTGGTCCATTTGACTAATGACGTTTTTTCACTGGTCGATTCGGAGCAGGATTTCTTGCTCCGCGGCAACGTATCCGAATTTCACTGGTCGATCTGGAGCGGGTTCGCGCGTTCCACTGGTCGTTTCGGATCAACTCGCTCCGCGCCGGATCGCTCGCACTTGCTCCGCCGCAGAGGCGCGGATTCGGGAGGAAATAGCTCGCGTCACTTCCGTCTTCAAGCGAAATCGGTACCCGGTTGGTACGCACAATATTTTGTTGCTTAGAAAACCGTTCACCTTGAACAAGATCTTGGGACCATGGCCTCGAATATCGCAGCTACAAAAGGCCACAAAAGCGCTGCTGCGATATTTGAAAGATACAGGATTGAGTCAGCGTCCGTAATCCGGACTGAGTGACTCAACGATATCCCCGGTGGACTTCCTCTTCTTTCTTTAATCTTTCCGTCCCCATTTCCCTTTCCCCAGTGTAGGGTAGCCAACCGGGCTCAGTCCTGGTTAACCTCCCTACCTTTCATTTATCATTTGCTCTCTCTCTTGTTGCTTCGCAAAATGGCTACGTTCGATGCTGCTGCAGCGCTCGCGTTAAGCGATGAGAGCTCGGACAAGAGCAATTACGAAGTGACGCAGGTGCTGTACGAAGCCTTCTATGCATGTTGTCCATGCACAATCCTTGCGGGCGCGACATGGAAATGACGGCTATGCGACTGCCGCGCTCAAACTACGCACGGGGGACGGCGAGTTTGGTTGCCGTGGAAACGTACAGAACGGAAGCCGGGCATGGTTTACGGAACCGGTTTGTGCGACATGTACGCAGACTTCCTGTGTGATTCCCCGCGGAGCGCTTTTGCGCTCCGCTGGCCGATTCGGATTTGTGAAACCCGAGCGCTCGCTCGAGGATTTCGGCGGCCGCTCCAGATCGACCAGTGAAGGACGACATAAGCTGGACCTGGCCAATTATACGATTTCTGAATTTTTCCTCAATACCGGCTCTTTCAGTATCTACGCATCGTGATTTTCTCCACCGTGGTATTACATAATGCTGTCCTATACAAATGCTAAAGACCCGGAAACTTTTCTGCGTTACAAGGTATAGTTTAAGTGCATTTAAAAGCAACAACTTTTAGGCCTCAAGCATTAATCGATTTAGCAAGAGCATACTTTACCTATCACAAAAGGATAGAGGCCTAAAACTACGTCGCAAACATTCACCCTGTGTACGAGTCTACGGGCGAGCAGGAAACGCGCCCCGTGTTTGTTTGTTTTTCCCCTAACACTGTCGATTACCCAGAAGGCGCGATAACAGGCGATCAAAAAGACGTGCTGGATAAATAATGGTGCTCGTTGATATGCCAATAAACGTGAAACAAAGATCGTCCCACAAGATATGTCAATGCGTTTCGCTTTTGTTTTAGTCAACAATGTGACAACATAGCAGCCGATACGCGAAAATAAAAATAGTATGTAACATTATTTGTAATGGTGTCAAGACTTCAAAAATGTGTTCGCATATTTACTAGGCACACAAGGGCGAACAATTATAGAGAAACCATTTCGTCTGTTGGAATTGGAGGAGCGGAATCCATGGATCGACTCGGCTGCTTCAATAGGGGAAATATGCTCCAACTCTCACCATTCCGATGAGTTAAAAGAAGTGGAATTACTGAGATGTCCGCTCTGTGGCGTGCAGTTGGAATGGAATGTATGCGGCCCCACTCAGCAACTCTGGTGGATGTGCTCTCGGCTGTCTACGCAGAGTATATGCCGCAGATAATTGTAATACACGTGTGATTCACAAAAACTCCGTGAGCTTTACCGCGCGCGAGCGAGTAAAGAAGTATAGAAGTAGAACAGAATGAAGGGGAGACCAGCGATACGCGCGAGTACACGCAATTCGCACGAACGACAAAGCTTCCGTGCCGTTGACCAGCGAGAATTGAACGCATGCAAGATACGGACGCGCACCGGAGGCGGTAATGAAGGCGTTACTGTGTTGGGAGAGGGAAGATATGCGGCGAAGGACGAGAGACACAGGGGAGAGGAAAAGCGCCTCACGCGATAGCAGCCGCCGGAGAGGGAGGGGTTCTCGGTGTCTCCTCCAAGGCGATGATGGCGCCTAGCGGTACTTGTTCCCACGGGTGGTGTCCGAAGAGCACAACACTGCAAGCTTCGTGATGGAAAGAAGAAAAAAAAAGGAAATAACAGCCAAATAAAGAGAGACAAGGAAAGGGAGAAAATGAGAAATCTGTGGGTGCCGCAACGCGCAGATTCGGTGTCGTACGCACGCGCCTGCGCGAGCGCATCTCGTTTCCTCTTAAATATCGTATATATTTAAACGGCCGCCCATCTCCGGTCTCCGCCAGAACGAGAAATTTCGCCGCCCACAGCACATCGGTCCCACTCGAGTGCACGCATCGACCAGGGAGGAGAAACAGAGCTGAGTTTATAACATCATTGTGCGCGCAGTCCATTCACTGAAGGCTTTAGAGGGAAAAAAGAAAAAATCCAGAGGAATCATCTGACTGTGGAATAACGTAACAACAGGCGTCGTCGCTCTCACGTACTCCATCCTCTTGTTCCAGAAAATCGGATACCAAAACAGGTGAGCTGCACGCTTCTAACGCTCGCCTGCGCACATTAGCTCGCGCGTTGTTTTGGCGGCGAAACTGCCGTACTCTCGCTGCCAGAGAATTTGTCGCCTATGGGAATAGTCGCGAGTGTACAGTGGCCGTTCGACGTTTGAGTGTGTGAGACATTTGTCGAACAGTCACTGAGACGTAAGTGAAGCCTGCTAGCTTCATGCCGATGGATTTTGGCTCCCGTAAAGTGCAGGTCACGCGCATTTCGCAATAATGTCGTCGATTGCTAGAAAGTAAACGCTGTTGTTGCGTAAGTTATTATGGCCCTCTTTGGAGGGATCTTCGCTTGAGCGACAGCTTGCCGTTAATACTTTGCAATGAAACGCGACTTCATCGGATCCGGTCAAGGTCTATAAGCAACGTTTTTATATGTAGATGTGGCTGGATGCTCTTGTCTAGTGCAAGCAATAATGCATTGTGGTAAATCAATACTGCATGGTTAGTTACTTGAACTGGTCCTATGAAAAATACCAGCAACAAAAGCGTAGTATTTTTAGAGGATCGTTCAAGTAACTTGCCACATGGAAAGCTCGTGTGTCTCGCAATGAAGCTCATCTGTTCTATCTCGGGAAGCGTTGTGATGCTTTATATATATATAAAAAGATGTGATACATACTTGCGTTTGATAATCTTATAGTTGCCCACTATAGTGCCGGAACAAATGTCGCACGGGAGACATCGGAAGGAATACATATTTTATAAGTGACTTCTGCCGCGCCTGACGCACAAGAAAATAAATAAATAATTAATTAATTCGTCCTCGTTGGCACGTCTTGGCGACCGGCCGCTTTCGCAGCAGACAGTCCTGCAACGTCGAAGCATACAGTTGTCACACCACAAGACATTCAAGGCACTTGAAACTTTCGCATTCGAGTGGTCTATAGAGAGAGTCTAGTCCTCACGCACGTTCTCAACCTCCTCTATTTATTATTTCGTGCCTCTGCTTTTCCCCGATTATTCTTTCAGTCTTTCATTTCCTCTAACCCTTCCCCCATTGCAGCGTAGCAAACCAGAATCTTCTTCGGTCAACCTCGCGGCCTTCCCACCCTGTTTATCTCTCTCTGTCTCTCTCTCTCTTTCATTCATTCATTCATTCGTTCATGCAAGCATACATACATACATACATACATACATACATACATACATACATACATACATACATACATACATACATACATACATACATACATACATACATACATACATACATACATACATACACACACACACACACACACACACACACACACACATATACATACATACATGCATGCATACATACATACATAAATCTTAAAGGTAAACATTTTCGACAGAGATCTGTCTGGCTGCATAGGAAGTATTAGAAGCGAAAACTGCTTAAGAAGTTCCCGACGTTTCGAGATCGGCTCGGTCCCTTCTTCGAGGCGGTGGCTGAAGCGGCCGAAGAAGCTGCTTCTTCGGCCACTTCAGTCACCGTGTTACACAATTTAGCTGCTGGTGAATTGGATAGACCCATGACAATAAACAAGAGCAAATATCGCCGCAGGCTTTGAGAAATTGCGTCGCTACTAACTCAACACAGGACAGCGCCACGCACGCGATTGACTTTCGGGTAAAGGAAGAGTTGCAGGGATCATTAAGTATGCCAGCTTTGATAGTCGGCATAGGGCAAGCGTGCGATATTATACGATTCGGGCCCATACTGATGGAAAAAATGAATAAGCTGCGCGGAGTCACTAAGCTAATCTTGAGTGATCTCCGGACGAGCGAATGCATTTTCCTTATACGCCAACGCAGCGCACTTTCTACACAGGGAGCCTTTCTTGTTTCCTTGATTGTTTCTCTCTGTATACATGCACACGGATTCGGCATACTTAATGTGTTGCCACGTTCAAATTTTTTGGGATAGTTTGCAGTAATTGTATCTCAGAAGGAGGGCGACATAAACAATAACCAAGCCGTTATGACCTTTCTCGCGTACTGTGGCAACGGTTGTGAGATATGAAGCGCGACACTAAAACGCAGCTCACAGGCACGCGGTCTTTTTTTCTTTTTTTATAGCCGTGGAACTGCCAGCGTGGTTGTCAAACTGACAACGTAAATCACGCTTAGAAGTTGCCATAAAGGGCCACCCCACAGCGCCTACGTGTTTCTGGTTTCCGCGTTAACCCTTTCCATATCGCAACCTCGTGAAAAAGGACAAAAAAGAGTGGGTAAAAGATAGGGGAAAAAAAAAGAGGTGTTTTGGTGTCATAAAACGCACTCTCGCGCGTTGCTTGCCCACCCTTTCGAAGCCATTAACGAAACATCAGGCTGCCTCTTGAAACTTCGAAATCGCTGTCGCGCGCACAAAAAGAAATATTTCTCAACCTCTTCGGTCTTCTTTTCTTCATTCTTTTTTTTTGGTATTATATAAATAGATGGCGGCACCAGGGGATGATGCCGGCTATTCCTTGTCATGTAGGAAGAGTCGGAGTATGCAGCATACGTTCGCAAATGAGTAATGTGTTTAGGCAAGCGCATAATGAATCCTTGTACCTGAGAGGGAGAAATAGAGCAACAAAAAAAAAGTGATAAGGCCGGGACGTTAATTAGAAAAACATCTGGTTGCCTACGATACGTAGGGACAGCGGAAAAATGAAATATATAGATGGCAGAGAGCAGGAAGGCGCAGGAACGGAAGAGGCGTTGAAGGCGTGTACGCGCGCCGATAGGGCCACGTGCACAGTCAACACCTTTCGCGCCCCGGCCATTCCACGTACAAAACGCACAACTGCTCGAATTCGACAGTCAGTGTAACCTAAACGTGAATTTTAGGTTATTGCAGGCTAGTGTGAGTAAGTTTATTATGATTGGGGCAACATGCTTTTGCTGATTATTGCCACGCTATAGTTCCAACAGGTGGTCAAGGTGGTCAGTGGCCCTCTCAGTTGATTCTTAACTGCGACACAAGAACTGTCACATTTGTGCTGCATTATAGTTGAAGATCGGTTGCAAGACCATAATAATAAATTAATAAAGCGTTAGAAGGTTAATTTGTGGCGAAAGTTTTCAGATAACTTGATAAATATTTTTGATGGAACTAGCATTAGTACATCAAAGAATGTTTCCCTTAACATAGTAGACTTATTCGAATTAGTATCTAATGCCCTCATGTTCCCGCATGAGTGTCCCAAAGGTAGCCGACTGCTGCATTGCGCTTACAATGAGAGCTTGGAGAGCACGCAACCTCATAGTCGTCATTCTTATTAATGAGTCCTTTATGTATTTTTTTTTTCAATTTCAAGGTTCGATTCACAGCTGAGATTCACTCATCACGATATGTTTTGAGTGCAAAAAGAAGCTTATTGTCCTTGCCAACGTTCTTATTCGTTGCACTGTTCGTTCTTGCATGAGCAGAAACTTGCATTTCACGTGGGTCACAAAGCACTGCGTTAACTTGAATCTTTGTTTCGAAATTGCCTAACTGATTCAAATTGCGAAATTTCAAGACTAAAATGCACGTAATAAGGAAAAAGCAAGAGAATGCAGGCACAATCCAGCGCTCAATTCCGGCCGTTACAGGCACCACACGAGCTATTTGGCCTACAAACCTGCCAACTCCTCCCATCGATCATTACCGATGCGATTCTATTGGGAATGACGTTCGTTGTGCTTCATTATGAAGCCAGTAACGTTCATGGTCCCCCAGCAAAGTACGAGTGAAAGTTGGCCCACAAAGAGGGATTTGCTTCAACGCATCACAAAGTGTGGTCGTTAGTCACGCGTTCCGGCCTCGCATCTGGCCAACCTAGCAACAGGGGGAAATAGTCGCGGCGCAGAGCAGTCTACTTGTTCCTTCCTTGGTGATTTGATTTCGTTGTTCATTCGGTGGCTGCTTCCCTTGGAGGACAACATATTATACAATAAGCTTTCTTTGAGAGGAACGCGCTAAATTCACGAAGTCATTCTAAACAACTTTCCGTCGTTGGCTGGCCGCCTCGTCTAATATTATGTTCTACATCGATATTGACGGTCTTCTTCCAAGCCTTACAAACTGCTATAGAATACAAGCAGCTTTGTGAATACGAGCCAAGAATCCCTGAAAAAAGACAGTCTGTTTTGTTTTGTGTTTAGTTCAGTACTGCGTGAAACCGCCTACCCGTAATCCACAAACAGTGAGTAATATTTTAGGGCGTATGGCGACATCTCAAAATGTTCAACAATTGGCGAAATTGTCCAGACGACTTTGCTGATGGAGCCCTGCTCTTCTGCTACAGTCATGTCTAATAGCTTGACTGGAAAAAAAAATACACTGTACTGACAAAGCATATATGGTGGATTGACACTGGCAAAATATCTTTCCCTGAACTTCCATTTGGTTACTTCTCTGTGCTGCACCCGATTTTTGTAGAGTCACTCGCACAAAATTATATCGCTGTTCGCAGCTTTCATAATAAATTTTCGTTCGTAGCAGTATAAGGCTCGTATTCACAAACGCTGCTGCTGCAATCCACGGTCCGTATTCACAAGAAGCTCTAGCGCTAGAATGTTTAGTGGGAGAAAATTATTGCCAATCGGCGAAGGTGACTGCCCAATGGTAGAGAACTATATACATGAACGACAAGCTTTGTGAATTGTGACCATGCATATCCCTCTGGTAAACTTTCATGTTCATATTTCCCGTCTTCATTTTTTTTCCCCTCATTCATAGCCAAGCTTTATCATCTCGTCGTTGTGTTCTATACCGTGTGAATCAAGGGCTCAATTGACAAAGATTTTCATTCGTAAGTGTTCTTTTCCATTGATCGACCGCCTTCACTGATACATCCCGCATCGAGATTGGCTAGAATTTCCTCTCTCGGATAATGCTACCGTCAGTGATTTTCGCGAATAGAGGTCCAGGGCTTTGTCTAATACTGCTGGCGCCTCTGCTCTTGCGTGGCTATTTTCCTTAATTGACCGCCATCACGCTACACAGCGTACAGGTACCAGCTGGCAAACTTATCAAAGCGCGCTTCCATGCGATAAATTTTTGGGGGGGATGACCAGCCCAGATCTTATTGTACAGCGTTGTCCAGTTAAACGCCCGTGCGTGAATCATGACGATTCTGTAGAACAGATTAACATGAGGTCAGGCGGTTGCCTCCCAGCGCTGCCGCTGCTGCCAAGTTGAGGCCACGCTTGTCGATGACGACCTTTTGTAGTCCGCCACTATGGCGTCCGTCGGTGGCGCTGCTTCAGCAGAGGTGCGCAGTGTCCGCTCCCTCGCAATGACTGTTGTTCAAGATCTCGAACCACAGAGAATGCGTACACGCCGCAGCCATGGTGTCACGCAGTGTACAGAGGCCTGTAGGACAGGTTAAACAGGAGCGCGTCCCGAGCACTTAACGGGGATGCAGCGCCCATGCGCTCTTCTTCCCGCGGTGGGGTGCGCAGTGCACTACAGTCGGCTGTCGCCGCAACCACGTGACACTCGCGAACCGCGCGAAGCGTTGTTCCGGAGCAGGAAAACGAGGCAGCGGGGGAATGCCTACCCCTGAACTCGACCTCGATAAGGGCTGGCCGCCGCCGCTGCGGCGTACCGTTTTTACTCGCTCGTAACGCGACCCGGTGGCCATGGAAAGGCTGCAGCGGACGTCCTATTTTATGCAGTATGCGCTGCTGGAAACGCGCGCTCTTATGGACGTCGTCACGTGGTCGGGTTGTAACAAAACGCCGCCACCAGCCTCAGAGACCAGCCGACGTTATACAGGTGTGCTTCGCCCCTTGTTGCGTCCCGGCGCACACTTGCACTATTAGAAGGGCGCTCAGAGGGTCCTTCCTCTAGACCTGTACCAGTGTCGGAAAGGCTTTCCCGTCAATCACAATTTGCTCTCTTTATTGCTTTATATGTTCTGTCCCGGAGTGGAAATCGCGTGCCCCTTGCATTTAGGTATTGTCTAGTTTCGGTGTGACATTAGAGTGCATCAGTTTCGACGCCGCGTAATTTCTACAGTATCTATAAATGAGGGCCGGCTTGTATTTTCTGGGGTTTTCACTTAAAGCGGAAACGACATGGAACGCGTCATGGAAGCATCCCGCGCCAGACGCGCTGACGTCCGGCCCTGAAGATACGCTCCAAATGCATCCCGCATGTGGTTGCTGCTATGTACACTGTGCTGTGCGAGAGCTTGCTGTGTGTGCATTGCATTTGAAAGCTCTTGCAAGCTGGAAGTTGGCATGCGAAAGTCTGTTGCTTAGTATTGAAAAACAAAATTACACGTTCACATTTGCCATGAACCGAAGGAGGATATCGGGCACCTTAATTTAACGCCAGCGTTCTCGTTTGATTTCGCTTCCCGTCTTCTTTCACCCGCAGTGAGCAGAAAGCTTTTGAATATTTTTTTCCCTTTCTTACTTTAGCTCATCGTGATACGAGTATATTGTCCTTGGACATGAATTCACTCTCATAAGTTTATTCTTGCTTCGCGGTTGGGAACGCTCTCATGAACTCACTGAGGCTCAGACCTTTTCATTGTCCAGAGATGTTGGAGCCATGAATATAATTGGCAGGCATAAAAAACTGTCGCATACAGTATAACAGAACTCGGTGTAGTTGAGTGCCTGACCGTGCCCCTCCGCAGGAACAGTAAGCACACAGATCGACAGATTTAGCTAGAGGATCAGCCGGAGATGTCGAAAGCATGTTCTGTCTGCTACTTCGATCATTTCACTTCCATGTGGGTTAAGGAGCTATTAGTGATAATAACTGCTCGAAAAAATGCTGAATTACATGACGAAAGGAATACTGAAAGAGAAACAAATGGTTGATGACGCAATGTTGCATTAAACGCTAGGGTAAAAATAAAGTTCAGGCTCATGCACACTATCCGTACTTTGAGGCTATATAACGTTCTACGAAACATTATGTGGTGAGTAGTTTTCCTTTTCTTTTGGTGGGTGGGAGGTGTGGCAGCAAGCAAGTTGTGCGCTGCGATTCTTTTTGTCTTGCTTCTCCAATTTCTGCTATGTTTTTTTAGCTAAACATATAAACTGATTGCGCTTGCCGTTCGTAAACTGCACCCCGCGTGCCCTGTATAAGCGTGTTCGGCATTCTACAGGACAGCATCGAAAGTTTGTTCTCACATTATCGAGTAGCGGCCGCCGACGTACTCGCTCGTCCGCTTTCGCCAAATGCGAAGCGACGGGCTTTGCCTCGGCCCGCGGCGCAGAAACGTTTAGTCTGGACGCCGATATATGTCATTGCGCAGTTTATTTTCCTCGTGGTGTGCAGGTTCTTGTGCTTTCCTCTCCGTAACGACGCGTTGTACGTTCCCGCTAAGAGGTGTGAATGTGAACACACGGACAGAGAAGGGGTGGGGGAGGGGGCGGTCAGGGAGGAAATGGTTTGCGACGCAAGGAACGTGCGCCTTCCTCTTGCCAGCGCCCGATGTGATGCTCGTCGGAATATCAATTACCTGGCGTGACGGTTCGAGTCGCGAACGGACGTTTTCCCCCTGCATTTTCTTTCTTTTTTGTCCTTAATGGTATTCAGCGGCCGCTTCAGCGATCTCCGTCATATATCATGGTGTACAAACAGCGTAGTCGCGCTTCATTGCTCTGAATCTGCTTTCATCGCTGGAAACTAATGCGCTTCATTAGAAAATAATAATTTAAGAGACAATGCCACTGCCATTTGTCAGAAATCGCACGAAGAGAATCTGTTGCTTGCACGGAGCGGGCGGCCCGAAAGAGTGCGAAGGTAAGAAGTTACACCGAAACCATTTTTTTTTCCTCCACACTCCTCAGACATGGAAAAGCGAGCTTAACGCACCAACACGTATATACACACAGACGTACACATAGAACGGAGCCTCTCTTCTTTCTCGTCATCGTTTATTGTTATCATCGTAATTTCGGGTTCCGCAAGCCCAATGAATAAGAACGCAGCCGTTAAGGCACGTAGCGTTGATCATGCTGATTGCTTCGAGAAATGCTCGTGAACTGAAGCAGGTGCATTTTCCTCCACTTAACCCCCCCCCTCCTCTTTTTTTTTTTTTTTAATGCGAAAGCGCCAAATGGTTCATTGAGCGAAAAAGCTGGCGTGCGGCGACTGTAGAAGCAAAACGTCATCTACATTCCCATTGACTGCGACGCCACGTCACGAACGCGCCTCGATGGAGCAGAGCGGGCGAAACCGAAGACCTGTACTGCCGCAGTAGCGCGCCAGGTGTTGTGTGAGGGGAGAGGGCATCTCCTCAACGCCAAATCACCTTCGCTATCGCTCACGGAAGCCTGTGTTATCCGCGCGTTCCTTGTCCGCGCCATCTTTCGCCTGCGTTCTGACTGCGACTCTGTAAGGCCAAATCAAAACGCGCCAATCGTCTCAACACGCTCGCTTGCCCGCGAGGAGTTCATGACTCGAAGGACCGCTCAGCGGCGTTCAGTCGCATTCGCAACTCATAAGAAGTGCTAAGGTGTCCCCGGCCTTTTCCGTCAGTTCACCTACACTATAACAATCTAGCCGGACAGATATATGGTGTCGAGCCAGCAAGCGCGTACCAGCCCTCGCCCAGCACTTCCGTCCCTCTGCCAAGTGCATACTTTCGACGTAACGCGCGCTTTACGTGCGTGCAAGATGCTTGGTTGCACGAGCATTTGGCAAGTGTTCCAAGATTTAAAAGGCATATGCGGCTTGCTGTTGGTTGCTCGAAGAAAACATGTTCGTTGTTTTGTTTTCCTCGTGAACTTTGTTTTCTCTTGTCGTTTTCGCTGTCGTGCTTCCTCACTAGTCAATGCCATAAGGTAAGCGAGGTCTAGCCTTCACTATCTTGATCATGCACGAAAGCACGCGCAAGGCTGCCAAAGCGCCAAACACGAGAGGGGAGGGGGGCATATACGCTCCCTCTAGCGGCGCGTGCCTCTGTCCCCAAAGTAGTCGGAAACCCTTTGGCAATACGTGTAACTTTTGTTTGTTTTGGAGGCATTTTGCTTTACTTGGATCAAATATGCCACGCAAGCAGCAAATAATCCCTTCTCACCAAAGTAGAGAAGGTTATGTGCCAGTAAACAAATCCGGTATAGCAGTATAGCTCCGCACGCAGGAGGTTAGCTGTATATTTTCATAGTCGCCTACGGGGGTTCTTGTAGCGAAAAAACGTTTTTGATATGGTAACACGTCATATTTAACGTGTACTGCGATGCAATTGCAACGCACTCTTTTCCACGACTTTCTGAAGCCTGTTTAGCAAACGCTCAATCGGTTGATCAAAAAACACGTATACTTATTGGCATATTTATGCATCTGTCATGATGTGCTGGATAGATTTATTACACGTTTCATCGTTCTGAAGTATTAACGTTGACAATCATCACGGACTGCATACCGATGTGCCACAGTATGTACGAATTTCCCGAGTAAATAATAATAGTTGCTGTGATGGACCAAGCTAGACATGGTTTTGCTAACATGTTTCCAGTCGTTCACTAGTAGAACAAAGGCCTAAGTGACTTTCTTCCAATTGACTTCCGCGTACGAGGCTATGTCGACGCTGCTCCAGTTCCTGAAGTCCACCGGCGTACATGATAGACCTTCATAACACAGTGTGCTATGCCTGAACTACGCGCACACTTTACGTTCCTTCGTGCTTCTCTGTTCTGTCTTTCTATATTCTTGCCCCTTACCGCTTGATGGAAAACCAACCAGAACTACCTCTGATTGGCGTCGCTGTCTTTCTATACATCATTTCTCTCTCTCTCTCTCTCTCTCTCTCTCTCTCTCTCTCTCTCTCTCTCTCTCTCTCTCTCTCGCCTAACCTCGGTACACGACATTTTTGCGTACTGCCTCCATCGGAATGAGTCCGGGAACGGAACCAATGACCTTGGTTTCGGCAGCAGAACATCATAGCCACTGAACCATCGAGCCACCGTAGCGGGTAGGCTGATGTAACGATAGGGCCCCGTAGCGGTATGCTAAAGCTCCCTATAGAGCCGCGTGGTCCGTATGCGATCTGGTGGAAGCGTGTATGGACCTCTCTGGGTGAGCATGTACTGTAGGAGAGGGCGCACGGCTCTCGTGCACAGTCTGAGCATATGCGTTGAACCAAAATGATGTATTGTACGAGCACAGTTGCTGCTCAAGCTTTCTTGGTCTTTCTTTTTTTTTCTTTTTTGTCGAAGCAATTTCTTCATCAAATGGGAGGAACGTGCCCGATTTACTGCGTTGACGATGCATGAAACATCCTCTGCGTATTTGTGTTGTGGCTCACTTAGGCTAATACGCAAACTATCAAGCGTTCCTTAGTACACGCTTATGGAGAATGACGTCAATGAGTCACCGGGGCATCACTGCGGCTACAGCGACAGTGACTCGGAGATTGCAGCAATCGGAGAGAAAATTCGCCCTTTTCCGCCAGCACGCTACGCAGCTGCGGCACCAAAGTCTATTCTGCGTGCGTGTCACGTGTATACCATGTTGCGCCGATCGACGATTTCCAGCCACCGATCGGGGAACATAAAGGCGGGAACACAATAAATCTTCCCATCTGCTTGCGTTGCGCAGTGCAACTGCTAGGACTGCCTATTAGCATGGTTATCCCGAAGTAATAAAAGCTTGCTAATTTACGTTTCATATGAGTTAATCGCAACAGTGGGGTTTAGGTAGTGCAGGTAAGCGGGATTAGAGCCCCAGAATGGTTACACGTAAGGACGTCTGCCGTTGGTGTACACTTATTTCGGCAAAAAATGACGTTGTCGTTCTTTGTTCTTCTACTTCTACAACAACAACAGTGAGAGAGGTCTGGGAAAACAGTAAAACGCGCTGCACAAGGCATGGGCCGAGAACAAAAATAGGGCACGGGGTTAAATGAAGCGGCACGCAAGAGGCGCGTCCTCATTGCGCCGTGCCGCTAATAAGCGCATGAACCCTTTTGATAACTCGTTCGTCGACTGAATGGACACAAAGTAGCGAAATAAAGTGCCTGTAAGCAATTAGGGGAGAGAAAGACCGGGAACGATGAGGGGTTTTCGTGTTTTTTTTCCTTTTGTTTTTCTTAGCTTTAACACGGCCATAAGAAACGCAATGCAGTTCACCTTTGTATAGCGATATTATCGCGGCTGCAGTATAACCTTGGCGAAATCAGCCCACGCACGGGAGTGACCGAGAACTTGGCGGCTTCCGCGCATTTCTCTGGGCGCTAACGGGTTGTGCTCAGGACCTCGAACTGGAAGGTCGGGCGGTGATTCTTGCTCTTTATTCGGCGGCTGCCAGTTTGAACTCGTTCGCCACCGGTGAGTACGCGTGGAGGATACAAAATTGGAACGGTGATCGCCAACGGTCGTGATAGCATTTCAACGAGCTGGAAGCAGTATATCAAAGAACCAAAATAAATAAGACGCCGCAGATACAGAGACAACCCACATTACACCGGTGCTCCCCCCGCCGGAGGCCTGTGAGAAGTGGCCTAAATTCGGTTCGCCTTGATACGCGTTCGCGTACGAGAGCATCTGCGAAGACGTATTTTATTTCTGTTTACGTGCTTACCGTTCTGCGTCACTGCAGCATTCCGGTATCTTGCACAAGTGCATTTTACGGGATAATTCTTTTTAGTTTTGAACTTTATTCTGCACCCAAATAAAGAAGCCGCCGCTGGTGGTGGTGGTGGTGGTGTTGCAGCAGACAAGGTTAGCCTAGCATACATAGCCGGCAATTGTTCCACCTGAGCCTCCTGTGAGTCGAGATCAGGGGTGTGTCACCAGGTGTTAAAGAGCCCCGTGTCTCACATGAAGGCAATCAGCAGTCGTAGCGCCCTCTTCCTGATTGCCGCAGGCCCTCTGGGGAAGACGACCTCTTCGAAGGTCCTGTGCGGAATACCATTCTTTTGCAGGCTGTCGACCATCGCTTTCCTTTCTGTGTCGAACTGCGGGCATATCCAAATGAAATGTTCGATGTTGGCGATATCACCACAGTTGGCACAGAACGGGGAAGCGCATCGTCCAGTCTTGAATAACCAATCCTGGGTATACGCGGAGTTGGTTCGGAAGCGGTACGACAGCGTTGCTCCTTCCTGAGTAAGTCCATAGATCACACAGGCTAGGTCTGGAGCATGGTAGATCGCGCTAAAGTTATTGCGGATTGCATTCTAAAAGTTCTGAAAAAGAAGGCGCTGTTGTCGCTTCTCCCTTATTGTACATTTTCGGGGAACGAAATAACCCATAGCAAACAGCAATAACCCCTTAGCGGCATCAGATTTTCATTATTATTCTTATTAATGATGTGAACATATAGGAACACCTCATACACAGAGAGAGAGAGGGATAGAGGGAGAGAGAGGGATAGAGGGAGAGAGAGGGAGGGAGAGGGAGGGAGAAGAAACAGGCTAGCAGTGGTTTCACTTTGTACAGTGCGCGTCATTGATCTAACTACTGTCTTCGCTCTCTCTCGCTCTCTCTTTCACTCCCCCTCCTCTCAGGTAGGCTAGCAGCCAGGACAAAGTTTAGCTAACCTTCCTGCCTTTCCTTCCCTCTTTATCTATCTCTTTCTGGAAAGGACACAAGTGGCGCAACAAAATAATTTGTCTAAAGAATAACGTAAACTGGCTGCAGGTCCAGTTTGTTGGATGTCGCAGTGTACTGTATACAAATGACAAGTTAAAATGGTGAGGACCACGAGGAACGACGTAACATCTGTGGTAAACGTCGGCCTCCTCGGTGGACGTCTTTCTTGTTGTTCTCTACAGTTTGTTCCACGGTCTCGCGTCGCAGCGCGGTATACATGTACACATTGACGCATCGTTACAGTTCAACGCACCAAGCTCGTGTAATACACTTCGCGGAGAGCCTTTTAACAAGCCGCCAGCTCGACCTGCGTTGCATTCGAAAATCTTCCCATGGGAGACGGACTGACCTGCCAGATATGTATAACGTTCGTGCGGCTTGTTTGCACCGCCCGAGGGTCGCGCGCAATTATAGACGGCGACGAGTGTTGAACCGGTTGAAGTCATCTCCACCACCAGCGCCGCCGGAAGAACAAAAAAAAAAAAAGGAAGAGGCTCTATACGTTTCGCCTTCGGCAGTCGGAGACGCGAATGGTGATGGGTGGTCTGGTCATGAGGCACTGCCTTAGCACTGCTTCGCAAATCGGCCAGCCAGCACTGATCGCTGGGTAAAGGGCGCAGTGATCATGACAACGCTCCGTCGGTGTCAAGCACGTGCCAGCTGCCTCGCTTATATGCGTATATAGCGCCCCATCAGCCGCGTTCTGTCGCGTCAGTGCTTTGGACGTGTTGCACCAGACGCGTTGTTCTCATTTGATTGCCCGCCTACCTACTTTTAATGCGTCAGCATTGTTTGGTGGGTACCGCAGCAAAATCTGTCCGTCCCGTGACGCCTTATATCTGCAAAATAAATGCATAATTGTTCAAGTCAACATATATAATAGTGCTATATAGAGGATGGGTAGCGATTGGTAGTCATGCGCAAGCTAGGTAAGTAAGTAAGCGAAAAGCGAAGTAGCAGCCGAGCCAAAACATGCTTACGCATTAGCCGACAATTCCTAGAATTTCTGTGTGTGTGTGTGTGTGTGTATATATATATATATATATATATATATATATATATATATATATATATATATATATATATATATATATATATATATATATAGAGAGAGAGATATATATGCAGGAAAGAGACGATGAATTTTTTGCAACACCTATTTACTAAACGTGTTCGGCTGGTGGACCAGCCTTCGTTTAGTAAAAACGTTTAGTAAGTAAGTTTTCCAAAAAGTTCGTCGTCTCTTTCCCGCGTATGTTACGTTGGGTCCTGCGTGCTGAACTTTGAAGAAGCGCCCTATATATATATATATATATATATATATATATATATATATATATATATATATATATATATATATATATATATATATATATATATATATATATATATTGTGTGTGTGTGTGACGTCATAAGAATACGACGGCGCGCTCTCGGATCGCAACAACGCAACAAAACGCAACAACGTGTTGCTGTTGTCGGCGGTTGGGTTGTCCGGGTGCCACACTCGAAATTTCGGCTCGAACTGGTGCTCGGTGGCATATTTTTGTTGTTGCCATTGGCTTTTGGTGGAGACTGAAGACGGCAGTAGGGGAGGGGAGTGTGCTTAGATGAAGCGGCAAGAAAGAGAACAGGGTCGAACACTCGCATCGACCGCAGCAGGTATATTATCTACGCTATATTTTTTTTACTTTTATACATGCATTTTTGTACGGTGCTGGCAGTGTGCGTGCACCTCGGAGAGCACAGGAAACATGAAAAAAAAACTGAAAGGTGGATTTATTGTAGCTGACGCAGAGCGTGATTTCTTCTCTTCTGAGCAATCATGGGTAGCTGATTATGGACTTGAGACGAGTGTGCTTTCGTGCGCGCTGCATCTTTATGACAGCATTACGGTGTGCCGTTGCACACCTCCATCCTCACCTGACTTGAAGAACGCGACTCGTTCGATAAAGGTATTTTAGGTGATGGTCGATAAATAACGGAAGTTCAATCAAACGCTCGAGCCCGTCTGTCGGTTCGTAATCGCGAAGCAACGGCAAGAAAACGCGTGCGCTTTGTACACCTTGGGGACTTCAACTCGTTTTCTTGCAGTTAGCCACAGTGCAGATGCTACGTCGCGGTGCAGATTTTCAAGATCATTTATGCTGTATTCGTTACAAAGTGGCGGCAGCCTCATGCAGTTTAACGGACGTACACTTGAAGCAGTTACGCGATTAGTGGAAACAGAAGTGAACAAATTACATTATGCATATGCGTGATATATAATAGTTCACCTAGAAACAGCAATGAAGAAGCGAAGATGAATGCAGCGTCACAGTGACAAAAGAAGTTTTAAAAAATGATATGGCCGACATGCACTATAGGTGCAGAGCTGAAAAAAATAGAAAACGCAAGACATCTTTGATATCTGCGCAATGCTATTGATATAGCATTATCCAGCGCACGCTGACAGTGAGATGTCGTAGAGGTTGCTGCCTGACAGCATATTTTAACTGATTGAATCATGCCAATAGCTGTCGAAAATAATGCCATCATCCACCCCTCTCCTGGGGTGACATCTCATGGGGCTTCGCTGCTCATCTATTGTTATTCTTGTCGCTGTAGCAACAACTTTCGTGTGGTATCCTTCCTTCGGTTTTGTTGTGACAGTGTGCCGTGAGTGAAGAGCGCGTACATGTGGAGTTTGGAGTAATGATTCAAACGGGGTCACTATAACATTTCGAGCTATAGTATTTCTTCAGTGTTACATCAGCTCTCGGTCGTTCATAGGAAATGAGCGAAGAACTCATATCCATCGGAGATACCAGAGGCAGCTTATTCCACGTGCACAGGTTGCTTGTTTATAGCTATATGCGTAGAAGATGTTTCGCTCGATGTGGGAGAAAAACGAAGTAAAACCCAGAGAACCAAATCCGGCTATACTAGCTAGTGCATGTACACCTGCATGGTGCGCAACTAAGGCGACGGGAGAGAGAAAAAAAAAGGAAAACGGAAACACGTCGCCGTGTTTCACTTAACGCACGCCACGACGTTCGTCACATTACTCCCCTCGCCGGGTCCCCCCCATCCTTGTCAAGTTCTTCGGCGCGTGAATACACGCAAATTCATGCCGTACCTTCAGCGCGAGCTAGGCTCCCTGCCACCTTTCACGGCGCGCATGCATGCATGCACGCGTCATGCGCTTTCCAGTGGCTGCGCAGTTTACGCACGCGGAGCGAGTTTTCAACGCGGCGTGGCCGACTCTTTGTCCACAAAGATCTCACGCGATGACGCGACCCAATAAACGGCCGTCATCGAGGCACGAACGGACACGAAAGAAAGTACAACTCTCGAAAGTAAAATAGAAAAGGGTGCACCCCTCGTCACCCGTTTTGACAAGGAGGCTGACCCGCGGGCCGCGACGTCCCGGCGGAGGGGGGGACCCGTTGTACACGACGGCAATGTGCACGCCGCGGTCTTGGCGACTTCGGCCGGTCACGGCTGTCGAGCCAGTCGCGCGCGCGCCTGTAAAAACTACGGCAACGCGTGCCCGCGATGGGCGGCTGCCGTGCTGGGTCCCACAGCTGCGAGAATGGGTCACGCGTCGATCGGCACCCATACAGCGCGCGCGAGCGCGAGATCTTGCAATAGCAGCGTAGCGTGGCCATGGCGACATCGGACCGTTGACTCTCAAAACGCAAACGGGGCACGACGAAGAGGTGGTGTGAATGCGACCAAACGGTCGGCACTTTTTCAGCTTTCGTGTATGGCGCTTCCGTCGAGAGCCCCGTGGGCGCACGAAAAAGGCCACGCTCGAATCTGTGTCGAAGTTCGCGGTATAAAAGTGAGGAAATCACTTGCGAGTGGCTCAGTCATCCTCCTGAGTTGAAGTTTCGCCCGGCGGATAGCGAGTTTACTCGTACCGTGGGCCAGTATATGATATACCTTCACGCTGGTCTGGAAACCGGGTCCCGGTGGAGGAGACTTCCCGTCAAGTCAAAGAGTGGTCGGTTGTGAATAGCTTCATAGCAGATGAGACGTGCGATTATCCGCTACAGCAAGGCGCGCCCTATAGATTCTTGCGACCAAATGCTCAGGTGAGGAAAACGTTCTCCTACATTGCGTACTTATTGCAAAAATTACAGGCGCGGTGGGGGTGGGTCAGCCCGTTTTTTTATAATGCCACACGGTCGCTATGCGTCTCCCACGTATGTTGTCAGAAATGACGCCTTTCAGCATGAATGGGGGCCGCCGTCTTGAGCTCAGTCCCTCTCTTCCATTTTTTTTTTTTTGTTTTGTCGTTCTACGTGGTCGAGTTACCCGATCTCCTGTAAATCTGCCTGACGCGCTGGCATAAATACAATGCCACTGCAGCAGATCGCTGCTTCTGTAACCGGGACAGCGATGGCAATACCTTAGCTGGTGGCGCTGCTTTAAATATACATATATGTTCAGCGGCGTGTCACCTAGTGCACGAAGTAGTGCGAGTAGGCGCATGACCAGAGAGAGCGAAGCGTCATTTTGTGCAAGCATAGTCGACCCCCTAATGCTTATTGCGTGCACGTTATGTGTTTATCGCACAGGATCAATCATGATGCGAAATCCGATGCATTGCGCATGGTGACACCCAAGACAAAGCGATGCGATGCGTGCTAGTTATTTCTGAGACGAATTATAATAACCATTCTTCGTTTGGTTGAATTTTTTCAGCAGCCACGACGAAATTCGTCTCTTCTTACTAAGTTACGTGACCAGCGAATTGTATATTTTGATTAATTTGTACTATTTTAACGATGATTGTGCGTAAACGCCATGTCCTAACATTTACTGAGGTGGGTCAATTTTCCTGCAACATTTCTTTTTCGTTTCTCTGTTTTGCGCACGCATGACCAGTCACAGGTGAAGGCTTTACTTACCCGGAAAGTATTATCCATTCGAGGCTGGTTTTGCATGTGACCTCTGCATTCGTTGCTCGTAAAGCTCTGCACCTATAGCGTCTCAATGCCGCGTACAGGAAAAACGAAAGGCGAGTCTGGCGGAAAAGCGTTGGCGGCCATGTCCTAAAGGAAGTAATCGCGGTAATGCCGTTTCTATAGAACGCCGCAATCTGAGAGAGAGAGACATTTTTTAATATATGCTATGGAAGACTGCCTGGTATGCCACTCCAGGTGACGAGGGTGACGTATAATATGACGCATTCATACCTACACACTTTAGCGGCTGGGAGCCCAAAATTCACGGGAACGAGGGTGGACACTGCTCAGGTATACAGTCCAGTGTCCTCCCTTGTTCATGTGATTTTCGGGCTCGATCGTTTTCACTCGCTAAATATGCACCAATTCGCCCAATGACCCACCATGCTACGGTACAAGCACATGCATGCAACGTGCACAAACATACAAATACCGAGTGATTGAAGTATCTGGTCCAGGCCGGTGTCTCTGGGGCAAGCTGAGAGCACCTTTGTTGTGCGCAATTCACCACCGGCGCTGCTCTAAGGCGCAGCTCTAGGCAGCTGCCACGTAAATTTGTAGCAGATGTTAGAGTAGCCCTTGAGGCCCCACAGCGAGCGCAGACGCATAGAACATGAGTTAAGTCTTCGCGCACACTGTACTCACTGCACTGTGGCGAACGCGTCAATTGCAGTTGGTACAAGAAGTAGTTATGATCAATCGCATTGCAACTGTCCCTTCGATTTAACAGAGGCAAGTGGGAGAGGCGTGAAACGAATATCGACGCTGGCATGTTTTCAATCGCAATCTCGTGCACTGCTCTACATTTATCGAAAGCACCGAGGAGCGTAACTGCGACTAATGTCGAGGTTGCCCTTTGGATACCTCGTCACCACTCGCTTCCTTTTCGGGTCAGAGGCCAGGACAGGCGCCAGCGACGCAAGCGCTGATCTTCTCCCCTGTTCAGGCATTCATGCCGGCTTCCCGCGCAGATCGGCCATCGCGATGTCGGAGCCGTGCGAGAAGAATCTACGAGTAGCGCCTAGAGCGAATTCGCACCGACCGACCAGGGCATGCGCTCCTCCTCGTCGGCCGTTTTCCCCGGAAACAACCTGCTCCGAGAGGCCCCGACCCATCATGCAACCGCACAAAGCGGAGACGACCGCTGTGAGCGCGTTTTCACCGCGGCACGCGGGCGAGCCGGGAGATTAGTGCGCGACTTCGCCTCCCGGAGCACGCGCCACGCCAGCGCGGGCGACGATGGCGTCCCGTTCACGATGTCACCGCGCGCGCTCTCGACTTCGCAATTGGGGTTACTGAGCCGCGCCCTAAACTCCGAGGTGGGCATTCAAGCAGCCGGGGGACGCGGCAACGGCCGGGCCACCGCGGCCGGCAGCTGCTGGCCGCGTCGTAATCTCGGCGCGCGGGTGCCAGTTGGCAACCCACATTGATACACGATAAGGTCGGTCGTACGCACGCACGCACGCGCTCCGGGGTTCCTCAGTGCTACTCCACGGCTATAATTTGTAAATTGCGATGTGGGCCATAATGTAATTAGGTAAAAACTTAATTAGTGAATTTTATCAATTAGCCTATTTTGCATCTCATCCTTTTCTTTTTTGTAAATATTGTCCACCGCTTCGAGTAGATCAGCTCAATCGGCCACAGGCAACTCTTAAAGATTTTTGAAAGTGTTCGCTGGAACACCTCGTATATATGCTAGCCCCTGACCGGCAATTTGTTCACTTTGCAAGGAGGGGAACTCGGTTTCGAAATCAGTAACTGGGGAAACATAGCGTCCGCATAAACAGACCTACTTTGCAACTCCTCATTATTTAGTCGCGAGCGACAGCTGATGTCCCCTCAGAAGCCACCCTTTGCGCACGGGCTCATTCTATGCTGATGTGAGTCATCACTGCACGCGAACGAAGCAACAAGTTGGTACAAATAATCAAACAGCCGCGCAAGAAAAGACAGCCAGCGAAACAAATGGACGTACACGTGGATGTGCTTTTATAACTTATAAAGAAGACAGTTGGGCTAGTTGGTGCTTATTACAGACTCCAGACATCATTAACTAGCGGGGAAAAAAAAGGACAACGGACGACAGCTGTCTTGCGTGCTTCTTGCGTTCGTCCGTTCTCTTTTTCGCGCTAGTTAATGATGCGGTATTGATGCCTTCAGGTAGCACGAGTGGGTTCATTGACCAGTTGCCTTCACTCAAAAAGATCATGTACTCGTTACGCCTGCGGCAGAAAAGGATATTCCACAATCGTCGTCAAGGTTTACGAGTAGTGGCGCTGGCTAACATTCCCAAGGTTAGTTCTAGTAACACATAAATACCCTAGAAAGTGGATGGGAAGACGGCGCGGGCGGTGGCTCAATTGGTAGAGCACCGCACGCGTAATGCGAAGACGTGGGATCGTTGCCCACATGTGGCAAGTTGTTTTTTTCATCCACTTTCATTTCATTAATTTATAATTTCTTTATTTTCAATGAGTATGTACAAGTAATTGCCGCTGAGTTGTCCTTGGTGTCATTGTTTGTTGGCCTCTTATGATGCGTAAACGTTGTAATATATGTACGGATTTTAAAGATTTCCCTTCACTATCGATGAAAGCGATGTTTTTCGTGCCACTGCTACGAAGAATGGGTGAGTGACGTGACTCGAGCTAGCGATTTCATCGATTTCGCATACGATGACATCCAGAATAATTTAGACATACATTTGCACCACTCTTATGTCTAGCAGTATATGTCGACAAAGGAATATGCGAACTCAGAGAATGCGGATTGTCTGTTGTAACAAAAAAAACTGTTTTTGGGCAAATTGGGCGTGCTGTAACTACTATCTTTATAGTTGTACGCGAGCGCTTGGGCTGGAGAGGAATCAAGTTTCTTCCGAAAATGCTGGGCTCTCTGAAAGACATCTTTGTTGGGTAGAAGGAAGGAGCGGGGATGGTAGGGCGGGAGTTGCGAGAAAGAATGCCAGAAACGCCGTTAACAATCCTGCAGTGGTGAACGGCCGTGAATCGGACGCCGAGTGGATTCCTCGTAGTGAGCTTGAGCTCCCCTCCTTTTGAACAGAATTAAGTGCGGTCATGAGTTCAGGCGGAACGAGGAACCAGGTCAGGCGCTGGCGTGCGCTTGGCATGCTGCCGCCTGCCAGAGCGCCGCACTCTCGTACCGCACTCGTCTTTGTGCGCTAAAGGGCGTGTCCAGCTATTGAGTGCACTGCGGCGAGTTCACGGCGTGGAAGGCGCGCGCACCACACGTGAACGTCTCCTAGAGGCCACTCTCACCAAAGAAAGAAGGAATGTGTCGCCAGGTGGCGCAAGCTCCTCGTGACTCGTAGAGTTACTGTATATGCTACCGTATGTGCTACCTGCGGTAGCACATACAGTAACTCTAGTGACTCGGTTAAAACCGATCGGAGTCGGACGATGCTGTGCGCATGGACATACCAGTTGAGAGAAATCGTCGCGGCCTGAGAGCAGGGTAATTTTTTATTCACTCTTTTTGCATTGCGTGAAAGGTACTCTGTATCTCCCAACGCTTCTCTTGGAAACGGTTAAAATTGCTTCGAGGACCATTAAATGAACACTGGATCTCATAACCAGGCCACGAAGGTAGCATGCCAGCTCGGTGCGAGTTCTCGCTCACACCTGCAAAGGCAACAGGCTGTAAGACTTGGTTAGTAGCGCTTGGAATGAATATAAAACTGTCGAGAAGTGCCCATAAATAACTAAAAAACGAACAGAGGAAGAAAAAGAGACGCAGAAGCGCGGGCTCGTGGCGTGCCCTCGACCAGGTGTTCGCTCGCCGGGTCGCGACTTTCGCTAGCAGCGGAATGAGCCGCGACACCCACTACCGCTTGTTTCGCCGGCACGACTGTGCCGGCGGAAGCCACGCGCTCAGGAAACCACGCACGCAACGCGCTTACGTCTCGACAACGGTGCACTCGCGGACGACGAGCAAGAATTAGCCAGTGAAGCAGCGCCTCGTGCTCGTCGTTCTTTAATTTTTTTTTTATCTATTCCTTCGATGAGGCACATGAGAAACAAAAAAGAAGACGAAGCAAAAAAGCAGAGCGCGTGTCTGCGAGGAACCACCGCAGGGCACGGTCCGCATGAGCGACTCCAATTATTTTGCCCGGCGGAGGCCCCGCATGGGAAGCAGTCCGGCGCGCCAAGGGCGATCGCCGAATTTTCGCTCGCTGTGCGCTCGCCGCGGAGGTCTTGGCCACGCGCAGTGACATCGCTGGTGCTCCGAGAATCCGCCCCCTCTATTCTGCAACCTCTCCCCCCCACCCCCCGTCCCCTCCTCCCACCTCCTACGCACACCTTCAGCCACCCCCAGCAACCTTTTCCGCTAACGCCGCGGTTGCCAGGTTGCCGTTGTTGCACTGTCTTAAGAGGCTCCAACCCAGTCCTCCCGGTACTATTGTGCGTGCGCATCTGTCTGTGAGTAGTGCTGCCCCCCCCCCCCCTCCTCGATTCGTGTCGGTCGCGTAGAGCGAGACTCTGTATGGACACGAGCGGCAGCAGCGCCGGCCTCTGACTGCGCGGTCGTGTGCGTACGGGATTCACTGCGGTTTCTCGGGGATACAGGCTGCCCACGTGCCCAAAAATGTGAGATACCTCGAATTTTTGAAGTGTTGATTCCCTAGAGTTTGCTCTGACATTTGTTGGGAGCGTCGTTATATAAGCGTTGTGCCAAGTGAAACGGCGCCGAGTGACTCGTGTCGGTTGCCTGCGATTTTAAAGACGGCCAATTTGTGGGTTGCGGCGTAACGCAGGAGGCAAGTTACGGGTTTGATAACATATACGTGCGGGTGTATACATTTTCCCTAATGCAAAAGGAATTTTTCTTTTATAGTTTTTTTTCGCTGGTGAAACGTGACAGCTCGTGTCAACGTGGCAGCTTGCACGAACCCCATCGATACGTGGGCGGCAGTATGTTAGCCTGATTTTTCCTTCTGTGTGGCTGTGTGGTATGTCGCAACAATTGGTGTTATCCATTGTCTGGATTTTAGACCAAACGATCCGTACTATAGGCGGAGCGCATTGACAAACGTAACTGCAGCGCCGCTTTTGACGTACGAGGCCGCCTCGAGTATTTCTTCCTAAGGCGTTCGCATTACATATTGGGAAGCATTTACATGTCGCAATTAAGGGTAAATGCGGGTTCAGTTCCTATAGTGTCTGCAATTTGGGGTTAACCTACCTCCCCTCCCCCCTCCCCACATCCTTTTTTTTGAGTGCGACTACTATCGCTGCGATGTGCTCTTATCTGTCGTGCTTTCTCGGCGTTGTTCACCATGGATATTTTCCATCAATCTTCCTGCCAGCCAGATATATATGCAGGCGACTCTGAGATTACCCACAATACAATGTCAGAGGATATGAGTGTATGCAACGTCCATCGGAAGGCATCGGCGAAACACCCAAAGCGCTCTTTTTTCTCTCTTTTTACTGCTCAGAGTGCTCGCTGTAACGCAACTGGAGCATAGCGCGCGTGATAACATGAGCGGCAAATCTCGTGTGAGGGGGGCAGTAACACGAGGGGTGTGTGTGAAGAAGTTGCAGGATGTCCTCGGGCCCATAGTGTTGTTCCATAAGAAAGTTACTTGAGGTAACTCTGGCCTGGCGATTCATAAATTTGTCTGATATTCGGGCTTGTGGATTCCTATTTTCCTATGGCATTATTTATTACGCTTTGTAACCTTTGTGCAGCTAAATTACGAAGCAATTGATCCTAATTTTCTAAACGCAGGTGGAAATACGACTGCGCCCATGCGTAATTATTGCTAATTGTTATATATATAAGTATATATATTGTTCTAAATAATCGATTTGCAATGTAGCAAAGCCGTTTGATCAAATCCATGTAGGCAAATCCATGTAGTGGCCATCATGTTCTGGCAGAACCACCAAGATTGCAGCTCCCAAAGACATTAGAGCCACATTTCCCTCTAGTAAATTTGGTAAGCAAAACTTGGTGTCGAAGCCCACGCTAGTGATTGTGAACACGGCTGATTTTGAACGTGACCGCTGACTTCGGGGCTGTGGAAAACTTTGACACGCAGACACAGTTACGCGCCAGATTTGACCACGAAGTGAAGATTGACGCCCGCTCTTTCTAGGTAGCCTGCTAACGTTTCTGCTTCTCTCTTTTCTTTTTTTCTTTTTCATGTTCGGTGCGCAGAGGTTCGCCATGAGCACCGACATGAAGATGGAGAAGCCGGCCGCTACCACACCGGCCGACATGCTGCCGATCAATGGCAAGACGGGTCTGCGCAAGCGCGACCTGGATCTCATCGACGCCATGGACCTCATCAAGCAGACCGAGTACGTGTCGCTCAGCAAGACGGATCTGCTGGACCACGAAGTGAGCAGCGAACCCTTTCTTTCGTTTCTTAGTTTTTTTCAGACTTACCCAAATGCCCTAGTACACACACAAAAAAAATTACATCCTTAAGGGCGCTGGCGCTCCATGTCTAACGCCCTTACTCTTAAGGGTATAAAAACAACACGTAATTGTACACAACAGTGGGCTCAAACTACACCTGCAATGAGAGAAGCTGTAGTTTAACGCTGTTTAACAGTTCTTAACACTTGGGGCACACCGAATTGTTTGAAATCTGACAGCGGTGCCTATTGAGCTCATTTCATGCAGTTTTGTAGCGTAGGTCGCAGCTATGATCATGTTTACTTGCCAGAAGTCGCCAAGAGTGAGAACTTCCATTTTTGTCCAACAATTATAACTAAACCTGAAGGAGGAGGAGACAAAGGAGAGGAAAGACAGGGAGGTTAGCCAGTGTAAGTACCGGCTGGCTACCCTGTGCTGGGGAAAGGGGTAAAGGGAATAAAAGGAGAAAGAAGAAGAGGGAGAAAGAAATGAAAAAAAAAAGAAAATTCACACAGTAACGTGAAACTACGCGCTACAACGTTCAAAGGCGGTCGCACTAAACCTGAAAGATGATGGTATTAGCCATGTGACAAACCAAGCACCCTATATTGTAAGTTCCCTGCGGCAAGCAGTGCAGTAATATTTGACTGACATGTTCACAGCAGCCTCCTTAACAGATCGGCAACGCTTTCTTACAATGCTCAAAAAGTGTTTAAGGACCACTTTGAGCTGAGCATCCTCTAACGGACAGCTTATGTGAGTGCAGGTGTTTATTAAAGGAATAAATAAAATACCAAAACTCGTGGACGATGCCGAAATTCTTCTTCCCATCTAATTTTCGAGATTTTTGTGAAAATAAGGTGATTCCATGCAACGGCAAATTTCGTAGGTCCAGTTTAGGAGTCTTTAAAAAGAAAGCACGGCATGTACGCTCTCCACATATTCTTTAATGTTACTGTTTCGATGTCCATGGTAAGGTGGTGGCCCAGGCTGCATGTCCCTTGAGACCTGGGGCAACCACCGAGTGTCGATACGCGCAAATAGTTTCGTAGCACAACGAAGAGGCAAAGAGGGAAGGAACGAAAGGTAGGGAGGTTCATTACACTTTGTCCAGTTAGCCACCATACACGTGGGGAAGTCGGGGGGGGGGGGGGGGCAGAGCGATATATATATATAGAGAGAGAGAGAGACGGAATGCACGATAAACGCACCGAGCGTTCGGTGCTCCTTTTTTTCTCTGTTGCGAACATTGGAGCGTTGAACATAGAAATCTGTGCATTAGGAAGGAATATGCACGCGAACTTGCGTCGACGCGAATAGAATAAAAGGACGACAAATAACAGAAATAATACGTTTAAAAGTTTAAAAGGATCATACTCACGACGTTGGCGATCATGAGTTCCAAGAAGAAGGCTAACTGCAGCGAAATTTTTATTTGGCCTAATTGGTTCCAAATGAGAAGTGTATATTATCACAGCAATCTTGACAGAGGTGCAGGACTGCTAATTGTCCTACTTTCCTATGCCTTTCAATCGCATCTAAGCAGGCTACACAGGCGCCTGGTCGCTAGTGGACGTGACGGAAATCCCAGAACACGGCCTCGGCGATACCGCCGCGCAACGGATTTCGTCCGATCACGAAGGTCACTTCCGAGCGCCGCCAAAGCCTCTCAAAAGTTCGGGGTGTGGCGGCGTGTGTGTTTTTCGAGTTTCGGTATGCAAAGGCGTACGTTTTTTGCGAGCTTTTCGTGACGCATGCACTCGTATTTGAAGTTTTCAGGGGAGTTCAAAATTTTTGTTGCTGTTGGCCTTTCAGGAAGGAATGCCGGGCGCACAGCAGTCGTGATGTGTTCGCTACGGGGCAGTCTGAAAATATTCGCATTAGGTGGTGCCGCACAACAGAGAAGGGAATTGTGAAACGACCCAAAACGGCCTAGAGGCAAAGAGACAGACAGAGAGAGAGAGAGAGGCGTAATCTTCCTAAACTTGACCCATATTCGGGAGCAGGATACTCCCAGGAACCAGCTTGCGTGAGCAGTCATTTCCTTCGGGCGGCAACAAGTGTGGGCCTGTGTTGGTGGCTGAGAGTGCCGGTGTAGAGCGCCCGCGTTCGCCAAATGTAGGTAAAGAAGGGCGGAGGAGGAGCAGAGGGACAGCAGCGCATTGCATAACAGGACGTCTGGTATCATTTAGGGCGCGCCTTGCGTGGAGCTCGCGTGGATAGCGGCGCGCACGTACCAACGTGGCGCAACCCTTCCGAACTTAAAAATCGGGCCTGTGCGCACTTTTCCCAGCGACTCTCATGCGCTAACTCGCATATAGATGTCCTGTGCGTAGCCGCATTAACATGTTATTCACCGCGGCTCTCGTAACGCTATGTTGCCTTTCACCGCTTAGCTACGGGGAGCGCGATAAAACGAGTGCTGCCGTGGGAAACCGAGGCGACTGGCAGAAGTGCCTTTTCTATTCAAGGCGCATTTTGGAGTTCTTGTTCGCCATGTGATGAGCAATGAAACTTTTTCTCCTCTGAATTAGTGCGTACGGGTTGGCGTCTTATAACTTCCCGCTACCATTGCGAAAGCGGTGTTATATTGCTACGTGACACTCGAAGAACAAGAGAGCGGATTACGCTGAATTAATATGGCAGTTCCTCTGCGTCTCCTCCGCACTCTCAAATATGTGACAGCGGAGCCCCATCATGCTCTAGCGCAATATGACGGGCGAGTTCAGTGAAGTTTAGATTTGACTTACGTTATAGTATAACTACATATCGGTTATTAGGGAGATTTGCAGATAGGGGGCCCAAAGTTAGAATATGCTGCCGGCAAGGCGTACAAAAGAATACGAAATGCATACAAAATTAGCTTAGTTTTACGGGTACACTAACTCCCCTAGGAAAGATATTTCTATAAATCGCTACTATATGCAAGCCTTAGTGCAGTATAGTTCACATCAATGATGGCACGTTTTTATTTTCGTTTTTTTTCCCGCTTATGAATAGGCGCATGACAAAATGTGCATGGGTGCTTTAGCATGATGCAGTTATTATCGTAATGCGGCCATAAGGGAACGCAACGCACTCCCAGCCTATGTTCACCAATAAAGAGAGAGCAATAGTTTCTCGATTCGCGATTCAGCTCTCGAAAACTATGGGCAGGAAGGGGGGGGGGGCGCTCACACCGCCTGCTCCTAGTCTTTTCCGTTGTTTGCGGACCCACAAGCGTGCAAACATAGCGTGTCTTATCGAGCCAGGGGTCATGTCCTTGGTATCTCCCCAACCCCGAATCGTAGGACTTCGTTCTTTCTATATTATTTTTTTCCTCAATGCCGGACCGGTCGAGTTCCTTCCTTGTTGGAGTGATTAGCTCCCTTCAATTTCGATACAACCATGTGGACACCCGGCCTTGGCGCTTCGACGAAGAGGAAACAAAAACAAGGCTCTGGAATAAACGCTCGGCGGCATAACAAACGCACGCTGCGGGCATCTAAGCCGCCAGAAAGAAGAAAATGCGCCGGCAAATAAGGAGGAAACGGCTGGTCAGGCGGCCGCAAATTTGCGATGCCGTGCTGGTGAAGTATGGGCACCGTTGTTCCATTGCAGCTGGTCATAGAGCCGCAATCTTGATTTCGGCAGCTCTCTATCTTCGCTCTGCGGGCATTGTTTTACGGCTCTCTTGCACCGGCCGCGATGGTGCCCGCTTCTAATCGGGCAGAATGAAAAGAAAGGAGAAGGATGAAGCTTTAAGGCCCCCACTTACCATATATCCTACGCTCACTTTGGCACTGCCTAGCACGGGACACTTAAAGCATTGCCTTAGTAGCGTTTTTCATAGTCTCGAGCGAATTTTCAGTTGTGAAATTGAAAAAAACAAATTGCTACTTCTGTGCAACACTTCTGTGCCCGCCGCGATAGCTTTGCGTATGGCTAAAGCTGCATTTCGACGGGGGCGAAATAAAGAATTCTTGCTCACTTTGATTTAGGGACATGTGAAAGAATACCACGGCTCCAAAATTAATCCGGATTGCGCCACTACGGCCTACCTCATAATGCGATTGTGGTTTTGGCATGTAGAGTCCCATAATCCAATTCAAGTTTAATGCTTCTGCCGCGATGCGATGTGTCATGTGAGGCAAGAGGTTATAAAATATGGCGCACAACAAAGCCTGAAGTAAACCCCTCTCCCTTTGTGTTTTGTACGCTACGCAGACAAACAGCAGTGGTGCACGCAAGGTAACGTTTAACATCAACTCACCACTCTTGTACAAAATGTTGAAGAAATCAAACATTCGCCGTCAGCATCACCGCTAATTATCGTCAATCAAAGCAAACAACACAGAAAGCTTCGCTTACATCGATTCTCGATCTGCATAACTTTTTTCTTTTTATCTTGTTTTTTAAGCATACACTTTTAAGCGTACAGCTTTTGCGTCATCTTTAGAAGTTATTCGAATCTTCTGGTTTGCCTGCACTTTCTTCACATCACAGAATTGTCGTTTTTTTTTCGCATTTTATTTTTCTGCACGTGACCTTCCACTTTCACTCCCTCCCACCCAAAAGTATATGCACACAAGCAGAACCACAATTTCTCCCTCGTTGTTGTTATTGTCATGATATCATCTTGTATAATTTTAGTCAGCTAACGTAGCAATAATTCTCACAAAGACGGTCTTAAAATATGCAGTATGGCCGTATATAGGAAAACAAAAACAAACAAATGCCTGGGATGTGTAGCCAAACCAACGTCATGGACAAAACTGCAACCATTCGCAATTGACTATTGCAGCAAAGTTTCGATGGCTAAACCGTGCTTGAAACTGTGCAGGCTCATTCTCACGGTGCTACCGCGCTCCATTTCTTTTTACTTTACTTCGTTGTTGCACTGTGTAGAGCTACTATGTGTAGCAACCATATTAGGTTTTTTCTCGTCCCCCCCCCCCCTTTTGTGTGTGTTATTTTCACAATCTAACCCTGGATATATTACCGTGACCAGTAGTAGTCCCTGCGACATCTTTGTTCTTTATGTACCTGTACGCGTCCCCTGTAAATTTCGATTTTTGTTTTCGATATGTGCTTAACTATATTCAGACAGCAGTGCTTGAAGCTTCCATTTGACGCTAACACACCTTAAGATCCTCCCATTCAAGCAAGAAGTGCTACTGTTGACTTAACCACATTCTATCCTTATACCCCAGAGCACTCGAATATGTTTCCCGCGCCCAGCGGTAGACAGTTGCGCTTTCCCACTATCTGTTTTATTGCACCAACTGCAGAATCAATGTGCCAGCTTCTCTGTCCCTCTCCCGCATTCCGACCCCATAGCAATGCGGCTTCCGCTGCAAGCAAGCGAACCCGCGTCTTCATGCTGAATAGCGGAATATAAATAATCGCTGAGAATAAACCACGTCATGTGAATGCCTTTGAACTTAATAAAACAAAGGTGCCTCGAACATTCCCGCGAGGAGAAAAGCTTCTCGCTTTGCCGTTCGTTCCAAGCACCCCTACGAGGAAGGAGCTGTTGAATTAATACCACTGTCCCAGTGCTCATCGCACGGAGACGGCGGGGAGGTGACAATTCGTCATGCGAGGGATTCGCGTACGCTGCCTTGGCGTTGTTTCCCAGTCGGGCAGCATTGTCGCGAGTGATATCACCGTGCGCGTTAATGTTTCATGTCCTGCGTCACGTAGCGAGACGGCACTTTATCCTCGTCTTTATTGTTGCTGGTGCTCTCGTCATCACGCTTACGTGGAACTTTCTCTCTGACCCGTTTCTCTTTAAAGCCAGGCTTTGCTACCGCTTTCAATTTGAATACTACCTGGCTGTAAGACATTAAGTTTGTGTTAGAAAATGATGAATGGAGTCCTTTGCTTATCTCCTTTATTATTATTGTTTTTCGGGTTGCTCCCCTAGCCAATGTAGAGTTCAGCGTGTGCTTTGACGCAACAGCGTCTTGACCTGCCACAATTGTATGCGTCAATGTACTCACGCTGAGCTCTGCCATGACCATTCCATATAATTGTCAAGCTTGGAAATTGAAAAAAAATTACCGGGTTTTACATGCGAAAACGACTTTCTGATTATGAGGTTATGATTATGTGCTATTGTGTGAGTGGCGTTCTGTTGCAAACACCACGATAGTGTTATTAGAGGCACATATTTTCATAGTTATAATACTATCAAGCCATGTCTAGGTTATGGTTTCGAGTTAGCAACCACGAGTTCTCCGGACACCTGTAGTAGGCATACTATGTGTACCTGCCCCCGTTTTTTTCTCTTTTGTTTTTAGTTTATACGGATATTTCGAAAATGTCAAGGTGAGCGCTGTTCTGGCGTTTCAGGTAGATTTCGGGAAGAGGGGGCTATTACTTGCTTAGAAAGTGGCGATCTTCATGTAGCTAATTAAAGATGTTTGATTAATAATGATGTTTTTAACTATTCTTTTTAGGCCACATGTTAAAATTGTGAAATGGGATGGTGTAGTAGTGAAATCATGTTTTGCGCTGCTGTTTCCTTGCATGCCGCGTTGGAGGGTAGTTTAGTGCGTTTGTATACGTGGAAGGAGAGCGGTAGAGAGGATAGGCGACGCGAGAAACTCGTTTGGACCTTTCCACCACTGATGGATGGATGCTATGAGCGTCCCCTTTGGAACGGGGTATTTTGTTGCACCACCAAGCTCTTGTTATTATATTGCCCTAAAGTCCTACCTGTGTTAAAAAAGAAATAAAGGAAAGGGAAAAAACCACCATGAATTGCCATGACCAAACTTTCTGAACCTTTATCATGAACTGTGCTTTCGCACGCCTCGATTGTTTGTCGTTTCCTTACTTTTCTTCCACCACTCTTCCAATCGGCCATTACTACTCTCCACTACGGACATTTTTGCTTTCCCCATGCTCTCGCTGAACCCAAGGGCTTCAAGGAGGCCAGATGCTTAAATCGACCGCTGGGCAGATATCTTCGTATTCTAATAAAACATGCTTCATCGTTTCCCTAGCTTTACTGCAGCAAGCACATGCTTCTTCTTCCTTCTTATATCTCGCTTTATAAGTGCGTGTTCTAACGCATCCCGATATCGCTTCGAAAAGTAATGAGCCTCCCTTTGAGTTATCGTAAATTGTTTCTTTCCTGATTTCGTTTTTTCCTCTTAAGTAATTACTCGTGGCAGATTTTTTTTCCATTGCCGCTACCCATGAGATTATCTCAGCCTCTCTTGACTTTCCGCTTGACGTCCACTGTTGCCATGTTGCTCACCATGAAGGTCGCATACTTGGCGGTAAGTTTTCTAGTTCTTTTCCGCCACTGTGAATCAATGTTTTTTTCCTGTACAAATACCTGAAAACTCTCTCAGCAAATTTAATTTATTCCATATTCCTCAGTCGCTCTTCATAATCAATTTTGCTGTGAGCTCTCACTTCAAAGGTTGTCCAGTCCATATCGCCCTGCACAGCTTCATTTGTAGTCTTCCCGTGAGCGCCAAATGCAAGGCGTCCACTGACCTTTCGTTCCCATCGAGCCCTGATTGCACAACTGTGCCCAATGCTCTCCGGAGCTCAATGGGCGTCACCCTCTTGACGGCTCCAATTATCCGGGAACACGCGCAAAAGCATTGCAGAAACTGCATGCTTACCTTTATACTAGCCTGCAGCTGTCCATAGAAGAGCTATATAGAATGGTAGAGGGTAGGTGAAAGTGGAGGCAGAGAATAGGTAGACGTCGGTGCTACCGACGCAGGTGGCTGCGTCGCTTCCACGGACGCAGGCACCTGCGCGTCGGTAGGAATGTGTGGCTGTGTCGGTTCTACTGACGCAGCCACAAATCTCTTGGAACTCGTCGCTCGCAATTCGCGTACAGGGTGGGAGGGCGGGAGGGGGCAAAGGCGACGCGAAACTAAATTCAAGTTCAAGGTACGTTACGGTACGTTTCTGCCGTTTCTGAAACACCATGCAAATTTGTCAAGCGGACAACTGACGCACGGCGGGCAGACTCAAAGCCGCATAAAAGCACCGCAGCTTCTAGGCGACATCGTAGCGCCGTATAGAAAAGAACGGCACCGCCGGGCGGCGCTGTCGCGCCGTTCTGAGTAGGGTGCCTCGATGCGCGGGCGCACGTCGAGGCAACCCTAGGTGTGAGGGCGCCGCATGCGGGGTAAAATTTAACTAGCGGGTGTACACTCTCCCATCTCTCGTTCGCAATCCTCTTGCACTGCGCGTGTTTGGGCACGTTTCGTGCGCGCGGTGTGTGCCTGTATGTGTGTGTGTCTGTTTGGACGTTTTATTCAAAGGACGATGTACACGCTTCTATTTGCCTTATGGAAGATCGGCGCGCTTGACGATTATTCTCATGGCTGCAATGTGGCGAAAGGGCAGCGTCTGCTTAGCCATGTAAGTGACGCTGAGCAGGTAATCGGAAACGACATCGTATGTGCCATTGGAAAAATCGTCGGCACATACGGTGCGTGTTAGCTAAAGTCATTTTTGCAGTTTTCTACAAAAAGGTTGCTACAAATCCGCGTTGCTTCCGTTGCCAACAATGGACTTCCATCGACACTGTGCGGAAATATACAGAATATATCGCCGCATACCACAAATACGACTTGCGCGGTCGACTTTAACTGGTACGGCCCCTACTATATAGAATAGAGGCGGCAGCGTAAACAGCTTGGCAATTTTTTAACAGTAGTAAAGAGACGGAAGATGAAAGCATTAGTAATTATTTCTGCTTCAACAATGCTAGCGCGACCAAGACACGGGCGTGTATCGTCCAGTAACTCTATCGATCGGTGCAGTGGTGAGGCAGGAATGAAATCCGGTCATATTCAACGCATCATGCACATATTCAATTTCTCGGCACGCGTGAACTCCGGCCGCTGCTAGCGCAAGCAACAGAAGAGGTTTCCATTCTTGGGCAGCGCACACAAAAGCCAAACACGAGAAAGAAGACAGGAGAAGCGCTGGTATAAGAACTGAAACGCTTTATTTGAATAAAATAATTATATGTCCAGTAATCATGAAATTGATGTGGAATACACGTAAAAACCGTCATACAAAGACGAGTGACCAATAAACGAGATCGTTTCGTTTGCCAGTTGTTTAGTTACTTTGTTCGGCGCACCGCAGTATAATCCATGATTGCCGCCTGCTTCTATCGTACCATTTTCTTGTGAATCGGCAGAATTTCACTAGGGGCATCAACACTTTCGTGTTTACATTGCTGTTGTTGCAGTTAACAACACAATAATAATTTCCAGACATCCGAAGAGACGCCGTCGCAAACAAGACACCTTTCGCGCGCAGCGCGAGATAACCGCGGGCGCGACCTTGGAGGAGAGCGGCGGAAATGTACACTCGTGGTAGGTGAAATCGTTCCGCCAGGGGAGAAACGAGCGCTGTCGTCTAGGGCAAAATAGGGCAAAATAGAGTGCTTCGATGCGCGCGCCCCCCTCCGCCCCCATCCGGAGCGGCGGAGGGGGGCGCACGCATCGAGGCACCCTAGGGTGAAACTTTGCGTGCGGACGTCTGTAGTCTAGGCATCGCACTTGAATTTAACACTTCTGTGCCCACCATGGTGGCTTTGCGGCTATGGCATTGCTGAAGGTCTTGGGTTCGATGCCGACCGTGGCACCCACATATCGACGGGTGCGAAATACAAGAACGCTCATGTACTTAGGTTTAGGTGGTCGTTAAAGATCCACAGGGGGCCAAAATTAATCCTTCGTCTGCCACTACGGTGTGCCTCATAATCCGATTGTGGTTTTGGCACGTGCAGTCCCATAATGGACACTTTGCAAAAAAAAGCTGCTGCGCATGCGCGAGCATGCCGCTCGCGAGCGCCGCCCCCAATGCGGTAGGAAAGCTAGCAGACGACTCGCAGCCTGGCTGGGCATTCCGGCACGCTCGGGCAAGTTCCCGTGTCCACGTTTCTGAATGCCATGCCAGCGCACTGCGTCGTGTATGGATGTACGAATTGTTACGGCAAGAATAACGTCGTTCTTGTTTTTTTAGTTGTTTACGTCCGAGTAGCGGTACCCACTAAAAAGAGCGTCATGGGTGAACGCCGTAAATCAGTTGAATGCGGACACTTCAGTGTGGTAACCAGACGAGCACTCAGGGATTCGCGGCGAGCATTTAATAAAAGGTATACATCATGAATTTTGGCCTGTACTGAGTCATCTGTATTAGTGTTTGCCCTTCTGCAATTTTAGGCCAGCCTTCAAACTTTCCTAGCCACCCTGACTACGTGCCAACTGTTTTCACATTCACCCGAGCTTCCGGTCAGGCTGCAGTGCCGCGGCACAGCCACTGCATGGATAAATGAATATCATCGTCGCTACACATTCGATAGCACATAGATTGGCTACTCGATGAGACGAGATATATCATATAAATGCAATCTCTTTGGAAAATATGGCGCAAAGTCCGCGATCATGCCAGGCTGCCACTCGAACTGCGAGATAAGTGAGCGATATGAAGCAAAGGCTAGCTGACTGAATGCAGCCTGCTTCGACAGCTGACGACGCGACAAGTTTTGTGTGTTAGCGTCTACCTAAGCCACTCCAGTTCATCCTTGGGCTTCATTTTAGCTTTGTTTTAATACATACGGGTAACAGTTTGCACAGAACTAAATGTGCATTATGGTGCATATAGTTCAGCTTCTACACCACTACAGGATTAGAAAAGCAAGAGTTAATCTACAGATGTCAAATCCAATGGGGCAGATGCAAGCTGCCCGAACAAGTGGTCACTGGCGCTCAGATTGAGCCTAACGTTCCTCACATAACCCTCTTCTTTAGATGTCCAACCATGATGGCCATGAAGCATGATCGCGGTTGTTAAGTGCAGGGAGCTCCACACTTGTTCGCTGGCCATCGAGCATTGCGAAAAGTCGCAAGTCCATCCCGTATCCAAAAAAGAAAACGGAATGCAGTCTTGCTCCATCATCTTGACACGACGTAAGACGATTAAACAAACAACTCAAGCTGAATTTCACGCGATCAAACTCGGATGGCACAGGTAGCAACAAGGTGATGACGGGGAATGTTTTCCACTCAAATACTCTCGCACCCAGTACGCCGAACGCTTCATCATGCCTGCGGCAGGGGGCACTCACGTTTTTGCAACGTGTCAATTCAAGCAATGTTTAACATTTCTGCCCGATGCGATGTGCTGTGTGAGGCAATGACAATACTAACCTTCTCCGAGGTTCTGAGCAATGAAGCACAACAACGCCTCAAGCAAACACGTCTCGCTGTGTATTCTGTGTACTACAAAGAGAAACAGCACTGGTACACCAAAGGTAACATTTACCATCAACTCACCACTCTTATGCTGCACTAAACACTGAAGAAATGATACATTCGCCGTCAACGTAACCGCTAATTATCGTCAATCAAAGCAAACAGCACAGAAAGCTTCGTTTACGTCGATTCCCACAGTGCGTTTCTTTTTGGTTTTTGTATGCTTAGCATAAATACTTAGAATAGACCAACTCTCGGCATGCCCATGCTACGAACACGCGTGACGAAAGACACTGGCGTTCCAAATAAGCGTTTCAAAAGCGTCCATCGAGCAGTTCGTGGCAATTTTAACCGGTACGCCGATGCATATTTTAGCCGACTTTGGGGACGAGTATTTCTAAAGTGGTGTTAGTCTTAGGACTTCTTCTAAGCAAGACATGATTTCACTCCTGTTTGACTTGAATTTCGGAATAGCAATGTGTGCTTTCAAATTAATAATTAAAACACGAATGTGAGAATATTTTTAATGATCCCCGAGGGCATTGTGTTTTGTCGTGTAAGTAATGTCCCACTCTTTCGCTAACCCACCTGAATAGGCAAATGTTAGCTATTTTCCGTGCGATTTTTGAAGAAATCTGTTAAATCTAAAGAGAAAGAAGAAGAGAGAGAGAGATAAAACGTTGGGTGTATGTACCGTTTGCCTATACAGAATAAAAAAAGTTTCCCGCATAAACGACGATGAAAGAAATAACTTTGTTAATCCGAACCCGACGTGCGTCGGAGCAGTTGGCTCCTTCGAACCATTCACATGGCGCTTGTCAATCGCAGAAGCGGACACGATGACGAAGAAGGCACTGTGCACCCAAGTTTGGTGCACAGGTCTTATCACTGGCAGCTGCTGGTTTCTCGAAAGCATTGAAATTATTAATTCCGCCACTGAGAAAGCTTGAAAGACCAGGGTAATAAAGAAAGCAGCAGTCTAGGAGCACCAAGAGACAGCAAGAGAGATAATGTTGGCTAGCTCTATGCAAGCGACGCGTTTGTATGGAGATTAGACTAGGTTTGTGAAACAAAGGACTGAGCACGAAATGAAAATGCGCGAAAGAATAGGTAAATAAATGAATATATATATAATCAAGGAATAGAGCAAAGAACCAGCCGCGAGCCCATAAATTTTGCGTTTCTTTTCTTTCGTGCGCGCCCCGTTCAGTGCGTGTCTCCATTGTTCAAAGCTGCCCATACGAGTCTTGATTCGTATAAGCACTGCCGTCCCTTGTGTACCGACCAGCGCTATGCGACATCCTCATGTGCCTCTCTGTCCTTGCGCCGCAGCCCCACAGATCTCAATCAACGTACAGCACGCGAACGGTGAGAGTGCGCTAGAGTTTCCTTCAGCTGGCGGTGGGACGACGAATCAAAGCGTAACAAATTACTCGGTATTGTTTGTGAGTTTCTGCGCCCATGCTCTTGGTTTGGTATTTGTTTGTTTATCCCACGTTGATGCGTGATGCTTCTTCGTTCGTTTGGACTAGCTGCACATAGGCCGTTCTCCTTTAGTATGACACGCACTTATTGTCTACGGGCTAACTCACGCCGAGCCGGCACTACACAATCGGCACGTATACTATCGTGCATTTCAGACTTGGCTGCATAGAGTTAGACGTATGCCTGACATGGTGGCCGTCAATAGCAGGCTCGTGACAAGCACTATTGAACTGTCTTTTAGTGGCCGCTTAACTGCACCATTATTTCTACGTGTATTGACACGAGCTAGCTAGAATTGCTTCTGGATTTCGTATCTAATTTATTAGTTACCTATTCACTCCGTAATAACGGTGTGAAGGCTCATTTCTTCGATAGCGCAGCAAATAATTATGGTGTCTTGCAATTAAACCAACTTAAAACTCGTGACAAGCGCGACTCCGGCGTGAAGTTGGCTGCAGGTTAAATGAGAGAAATTATCACGTGGTCACGGAGTTGCTGGTCATATGTTATAGGCTCCTGACATTGCCCAGGCGGCGCATCGGAGCAAGAACTATCAGCGCTTCGCGCGGCATGTTGAGACAAAACTAGCACGGAGTAACCTTTTCGTCCGCGTTGTGCTAGCATCAAAATTTCATGAGCGCTCTTGCTCAGAGCAATAGAAATGGCGCGAATTTTGCTTTGTGAAAGTCATTATTCTCTTCCACCTACGACAAATGTTATATGCCGCTGGACACGCAACATTATTCTCTTCCACCTACGACAAATGTTATATGCCGCTGGACACGTCCTCGTGGTAAAAAGAAAATGTTTTTAGTGTGTGTGTGTGTGTGCGTGCATGCGTGCGTGCGTGCGTGTGAGATTGAAAGCAATGGAAACGCACAAAAGGTTTCTTCGGTCGTCGACGTGCCGTATAGAAAGTCATGTTTTGACATAACAATTCAATAGTCTGCGACCACGGCTCGGCTCGGTATTAAAGTGGCTCGCTATTTCGTGGCACTGCTTCAACGCTCTTGCGAGCTATCAGTTTTCGCTTCATGAGCAAGCTCCAAGTGATGAGCCTCCTTTCGAGGTAATGCGCAGGGGTAATGATGAAGTGCACCTATTATATTCACGTCACTGTAATGTCAATGCATTTCGCTTCATCACTTCTACTGCAGCCACACTTTGTAGGAAGCGAAATGGAAATTAAGATTTATGGTTGCGTTAAGGTAGACATAAATCCGAATTTTTGTAATACGGGCCGCCTCACGGTGGCGTTCTGGTGCATTATTATTACGCATTGCATGCTATCGCAAGTCGGCGACAGGCATCAAAGGTAATTGAAAAGTACGAATGGAATGAACTCGTCTTGAGTTGTAAATAAGAGTGAATCGGTCCGATTAGCAAGACACCACCGCTCCATGTGAGCAGCAGCTCCCACACGCATACCTTTATCGCATGCTGTTGTAACAGGAGCCTGCCCTGGTCGCCAGCACGAGAGCAGAGAATTGCTGGAGCCTATGAACGATCGCGGGGGAATTGAGCGAGGCATCAGATCGCCCGGAACAACCATCTAGAGAAGACATATGCATTTTAAATTAATCTCGATTTATTAAGCAATTTTCTTGCCGTAACATGACATTGAGGACATCTTAATCAAACCTCTGCGGACAGCCAAAAGAGAGACGCAAACGTCCGGCGATGCAGTCAGGAATGTCAGCCTATGAGCCCGCGAACAAATTCGCCGGTGATCTGAGGACTGCCAACTAAATGAGGCCCACGACGCGGAACGGTAAGCGTAAGCGACGGCTCACGTCTTTTCAAAAGATTAATTCTGTTATTAACTCGACAATACCATGCTGTTCCCGATCGGCTTCTAGACCGCGAACTACGCTGTTTTACAGGGTACCTATTCTCCATCCGTCCCATAGTTGCGCTTCTGCTGCGACAGGCGGCGCGGCCCTCACCGGCAAGAGAGAGAGAGAGAAAGAAAGAGAGAGGGGAGATATAAGAAAGGCAGGTAGTCCGGTTGGCTACCCTACACCGGGGGAACGGAGAAGGGGTAGGTGGAGAAGGAAGAGATAGAAATACTTGGTAGAATGAAAAGCATGTATGGCATAAATGAATAACTCAAGCATGCTAGGTGACTGTCACTGCCCGATTTCAAATGGGTTGCCAATGAATCATCAATATCATCAACTCCACTGTCAGGAGCGTGCACCAAACCTGTGAGGCGCGGAGCAATGATACAGTGTAGTGGTCGCAGCTCACATCCCGACCGTGTCGGGGAACTATATGGGAGCGCGCTTTAAGATCGGCCCTCGCATTCCTCCGTCCCTCTGCGTGTAATCACCATTCGACAAGTCCTATGCTGCTGCTTCTCTGGGAGCGCAAGGGGTCCTTCTCCCCGTTTCAACCCCATCGAGTGCTCAATGTGCTGGCCCAACCTCCGACTTCCTTGATGTAACTAAACTGCTTCAAGCCTCAAGTCGCGCTCCACTCGAGGCGCGTTTACAACAGTTTTCATTGATATAAGATGTAACGAATTCATTATTGCGCTTTTGTGAAATTGAGCCTTTATATCATAACAGATGGATCCGCAGTTACATATTAAAAAAAGAAATTCGGCGAGAACTTACGTGTTCGAATTCGAAAGCATTATAGTCGCTTTGGTGAAATTTTTTAGATTGATGTTTTCGACGTGCATTAAGGATATTTATGCTGATTCGCTGTGTGTGTTTTGCCCATACGTTGGGCCCAGACGGGAAAGATTCGCACCATATTGCTGCAGAACGACGAATTTTTATATGCTCGTGGCGTGGCGTCGAGAGTGCGTCGCAGTAGACAACACCGATGAAATCCGAAGACCAAGTGACGCGCAAGGCAGAGCGCTAATGTTATGCACTAATGACGTGGCGCCACTTCCCTCCCATTGGCTGTGCCATAACATGCCCTGCGACGCACGCACTAGGCCACACCTTTAGTCAGCCAGAACCGTGCAGCCGCCATGGCGTCGGGAAAGCGTGCGCTAGTCTCTCACCTTGGCATCCCGGGTTCAGTTTCCACCGAGGCCGAAATGTACGGAATTTTCTTTTCAAATCCACTAATATAGTTTGTTTAAGCAACTATCCTAAAAATGTGATGTCAATTCGAGCATTCTTGACATGCTTTTACTATTTGCGCCGTGGACCATTTTTGGTACCGTCGCTCGGTCACATCGCCGATGACGACGCCGGATTTTCGCGTAATTGGACGTATAGTGCTTTCTCATTCCAAAAAGAAAAAAAAAACAGAAAGGTGATACAAAAATGTTGTCAGTACTCCTAGGCAAACCAGGCTTTTGTGGAAACAAGTTCATCCCCTAAAACGTTCCTTTCACCCATGCAGTATGGTTCCAGTAAGGGAGCAAAGTAAGTCAGAGAGGTTAAGCAAGTACACTACCACTTTGCTACCCTCCACTGGGCGAAGAGAATAAAGAAACGACAAGAGAGAGCGAGAACTAGTGGCAGAGACTTGTCGACTTGAAGTACTGTTGCAACGACATCGTGGTTTTCCACCAGCGACGCGCACGGCCGAGGTCCCAGCACCTTCGCTTCTGAAAATGGTCTTGAGTCAAGCCAGTTTAATACCCGTTTCACACAGGCTCCTACGAACTCCTTCAGGATAATGGAGCGCGAGACTTCCTAACCGGACAGGACGGCGCTGAACTCGATAACGAAAACAATGACGCCGGCGGTGTGAAATAGTGTATGTGGTCTCGCAGGAGTCGCACATAGGTGCACCACACGTTCCGACGAATTCCGCATTACGATGAGAGCGTGTAGATGAAAGCGCGTCGGCTGCGTCCCTTCGTCTCTGAACCGCAAGTTCTGCTACATCACCGTGCTGTAACCTGGGGCCACCGCAATCTCTAATCATCAGTTTCTAGGGTACCTTCACTTTTGCGCTACGTGACGTCATGTGCCATGCCTCGGTGAAACGACGGCTAATCTTCCCATCTGCTTAGCCAGTTCACGTCCGTTATATCCTCGAATACGGCCCTAGCAGTGTGTGTACGGCTTCACTGCGTTATGAGCGTGCAGCATCGAACCCTGTATGCTGTGGGCTTTGTTTTGAACTCACTTGCAGTTCTAGTGCACAAATGACAGCGCCGCCGCCAGACTCCATTCATGTCTGTCGCGCTGGCAGCTAATAAGCTCCTAATTGATTAGTGAGACCCCACTCGGGGCGCACGCCGAGCACCTTGCGCCAGAGAGGCCGCACGCGCCGCTCCGAAGTCGCCATCGCGGCCTGTAGTCGACGGTGGGCTCAGCGTGTGCCCCGCTATCGCGTTACCCCCTACAAAGAGAAGCCTGCCCAACCTTTCCAAACCGTTATTTCGCTACCGCAGCAGACCGGCCTGTTGCAGCGGCGCCGCATATCGGTAGCCACTCCGCGCCAACGTAACGAAAAACAACGGGCGCGCGTCGTTCGCGTGTCTGTTTGTTCCTTCCCCTCGTCGCACGCACGCCTGGTGCCCAGCGAGCACGTTTTGTTTTTCTGCTCTTTCGGCGTACGAAGCCGGCCAGCAGCAAGGCCGCATCTCATTGATTCGGGCACCGATGAAGAAGAGCCAAGCGCGGCCACGCGTCATTCGCGTGTCCCTGGCGCGAAGCGAGGTGGTACACCTCTCGGAAAAGGAAAAGCCGGCCGGGAACACGAGGAAAAGTAGTGAAGTGGGCTACAGCGGACGTATCAAGAAAAGCCCGGAGGCGGGCCCCCTGTGTCTGCAGCTCTGCGCCCTTCTTCTCCACTTCCCCACCTCTGTCGTAAGTCACACGCACGCCGTCATGAGCGGTACACGATGAAGTTTTCGCTTCCTCATCCCACTGTAATCTGATAATTTTCCTCTTAGCACGAGAAAGTACACGAAAGGGCGAAGAAAACGGATGGTGTTCGGGCGCAATAATTCGGATAGAGACTCGTTTAAACAAACGCCCCTGAGACAACCGCCTCCGGTGTTTCCTCGTCCGCGGGGACGCTCTCGCCTCCGCAACGTAACAGTGCAACCTTCAATGTCCAGCATTCACGGAAGAAGTCGTTGCCGCGAGATACCTAATTAGCGAGCGCCACCGGCCTGCTTTGCGGAGCGCCGCGATCGTGTGTTTGTCGAGTGCACGCGACGGCGACAGTCACCGCGGCCATCGGCAAACAACGATGTGCTTGTCCTTTGCATTCGCTAGTGGCGAGCCCGCCAGCGCGACGTCCATTATAGGAACGATGCGCACGGAAAGTTGTTTGCAATAAACGGACGGCATATCACGACCGACATCCACCCCCGCCTCTCTGTAAAGAGGATAACGATGATCGTCGACACTTTATGGGGCGCATCTGATAAATCGCTTGTCTCGGAAATGTGTAGGAGGATAAGAGTAGGGGGGAAAAGAGACGAGAACAAGGCGGGATTACGAATTTATGAGACGAAACTATTTTACCCGTGCTTCGTGAAGACGTAAACCTGCTGCGCACGAAACATTTGCGTTGTCACGTCTAATACCCGGCTCCATTTGGTCATTGCCAATCTTCTATGACGTAGCAACGGCAGGATGGCACCAGTAATTGGCCTTCTCTCGTTATTGGGTGGACGTGACTATCGAAATGAAGCATGACCTATCCTTGCAGTTAACGGTGGAGCGGAGGTACTGCTCGCCATCCGCCGGGACAAACGAATGGGAAATGTCACATCGGATGAGGCGAGCGTATGCACGTCAGCGGGCATTCTGCGTCAACAGGTCTTGCCGACGGCCTTTGCCAATGTCACTGGGGAAAGTGGTGCTGCCGGGAACTCAGAAGGCGTGACGCCGTTGACACTGTATTGATGTTCGCGGGCGCGGGCTTAGAGCGGTGATCAATTCACCCTACGCTAGTGTGAATCAGCTGTTCTGTTCTCTCTGAATGCTCGTCTGCCCTCTCAACCTCCTCACCGCCTGACCCTTTCTTCCCTTAATCCTTTCACCATCGGATAAACTCTCTCCAATTTGCCTCGAGCCTCTCCCTCTCCCCAGTCCCCTTCTTGCTTTTAGCGCCCAGGAAGCTCTAGCAATAAATTCGCTTCGCTGGCATTCGAGAACTGCCGATGAGCTGAGGGTGGGGAAGAGGGGGAGGGGAGGCAGGGTTGAGGGGGAGGAGAGGTCATGTGGTGAGCGCTACACGTTTGGCGCGTGCTTGCTTGCGCACTTGTTGTGGTAGTGGTCGGTTCCGTAGATTTTTTTTTTCCTCAATTAGAAGCTCTTCTGCCAAATATGTTAACGCGTATCGAAGGCGAACGTATCGCAGTGTTCCCTTGTCGTCGCCGGGTCCGCACGCTATAGAGAGAGGCGCAGCGTAGGACACGCTGACCACCACTCCATTCTGCTCTTGGACTAACACACACCGACAGCCGCGCACTCGGGTCTGTTACCGAAGCCAGCCAGCCCAGCTCCTTCCAACTGAACTAAGCTACTTCAGCTTGAGTTCCCATCAAATCTCGGATAGACGCAGGCCTTTCTTCAAAGATGTCGGTAAGATTACGGCGCTTTCGGGACCAATTTGTGCGATCGAACTCTTAATGCTGCGATTTCTAGGACTGCATTTCTTAGGGATGTGTACTCTCAGATGTGCCTTTTGAAGCCAACTTTTTTTGAGCGAAGCTCATTTTTTTGCTAGAAACAGCGGAGTTCCCAGTCGTGACCTAGCAACGTGATAGCTGACCGAACCACGTTGCGAGGTCGTTACTGCTCATGCACATCTCCCACATTAACCAAGCGTACTCCACTCCCGTGGTGTTCTTCTTTCGTCTTGATAACTGCTCACATAAGTGGTAATGGAATTGCATAGGATCTATATTAACGTAATCAGTGACAAAGCTTGATTTAGTGCTCGTTATATATTGCATGGGCGGTCAGCGGCTAGAATCGTGAGTGCGGTACGTACATTTGTCTCCGGTAGACTCGACGTTTCAGGTAGCTCCACGAAGACCCATAAAATCTCGATTCATCTGCCAGGTTGACATGCGCATATCCAGAGCCGATTAGCTAGCGCGTGCACATAAACGGCACTTGGCAGGGCACCTCAGATGACAGCGGTGGGAATGTGCTTCGATTTCATGCTGATCACATTGCCCACCGAGGGTGACCGGACGACAGTACCATGCTGCGTAACAGTGGGGCGCTGTTGGGCATCTTCGAGTGGTCTTTTCAGAGCGCTCCCAAAGTACTAATAGGTTAATGTAAGACGAAATTGAAGCTGTATTGCTAAACAGAGAAAGCGAGAGGCAAGGAAGGAAGCGCAGAATACGTTAACTAGACTTCGCTCAGTTTGCTACCCTACGCTTAGGGAGGGGGCGGGGAAATGAAAGAGAGAAATTGAATGAGTTCAGATCAGTCACCCGGACCAGACCAGGTGCAGAGTGGCTACAGGTCGGGCACTCAAATGTGTTGCCTTCAAATACTGCAAAGGAGCGCGTGTGACTTTCTGGGATCTCTTTTTAGCGTTTGAACAGCGCTCGAAAATGACCATTGCGAGATGCTATGCACGAAAGAAGCACAGAGCTACAAAATAAAATAATGCAGGTTTCTCTCAGGAACCTGTGTGCTTTTTTTTTTTTTTTAGCTTCGACCTATTCTCGGATGTACGACAATTCTTTCTTTCACGAAAACTCCTCCACCTCGTGGATTTCCGCAAAACTGATTTTTTCCATTAGATGCTACATATGTGTATGCTAGTGATCGTTTGTTCTCGAGTACAAAATAGTGGACGTCCTTATGCTGGTGACTACACACGAGAACGAACACGAGGGCTAGCACAGCATCGTGATAGAACGCGGCCACGGAGTTGCGCCGTAGACCCGCCACAGTGGTCCAGTGGCTATAGCGTTGCGCTGCTGAGCTTGCGAGGTCGCGGGTTCTATTTAGGCCGCATTTCAGTGCGAGTGAAACGCAAAAACACTGTTGTACTTAGATCTAGGTCCACGTTAAAGATTTTCCCAGTGGTCAAAATAATCGGATGGGGGTTTTGTCACGTAAAAGCCCAAAATTATCCCCCCCCCCCCACCCCCTTTCGTGTAGGTAGGACTTACACCCGTGTCGGTATGCACCAAGCATAGGGGAGTTTTAGAAATGAATGACCCAAAGTTAGAAGACGCTATCGGCTTGGCGTGTGCAAAAAGCACACGAAAAGAACGCAAGAAAGAGCACAAAAGCGCAAGTGTGGTCTGTTTCTTTAGGTATGCCAAGTCGGCTTGTGGATGCTATGTTTTCTTTTTTTTAACTGCGTATTACGTGAAGTACAGAAGCGTCTCTTGCTTCGTCGCTGCGAAAAATAGAAGCATTAATGCGTACTGCAATACTATTGTCGCGTCTACCTTTCATAGACCCCATGTAATTCTGTAGCAACGGTTCAAGGAACTCTATGGGCTCTCACATATGCACTTCCTTGCGTGCGCTATTGCACTGCGACATCGCCGATAAGGTGCAAGTTCTTACGTCAGATCCTCATTTTCGAAAAGTACATCTCCGCAGGCAAGCTACAATGCCTCATTTCAGCTTATCTAGTATTTGTTTTGCCAGTGTGGCACGTTGGCCTTTGCTTCGACTCTCGGCCCTGGCCGCACCTATCATCTCATTCCTGGACGCGATGGTGTGGTGTGTTTTGTAAGATTGCAGAACATCATTATTAGAATTACAATAAGCTGCGTTCGTTACCGACTAAGATTGCGTTACCGCACATTGAATAAAAATGAACTTAAAGGAAAACTGGGAAGTTGGTTTTGTTCTTAACCTTCTAGGTGCACGAAAAGGAGACGCAATAACAGCAGAAGACCATGTTCTTTTAATGCGCCAAGAAACGTACCAAATACGCGTCTCGGCTGGAATCGCAGTCAACTATACAAAAAATCTGAAGGTTCATGGTACACCGAGTTCAGGGCTCTTAAAGGTTATATGGTTTTGTTTAAGAAAAGCCCCTTCGCCTACGGTAACGCCTTCGTCCGACAGCAAACATGCATACTAAAAGCAGCTCTATGAACTCAAGACCGCAATCTTCCGGTTCCTTTCTCTGTATCTTGCGTTTTGATTTTCTCTGGTTTTCCGTCTGTTTGCTGGCATAACCTTACGACTGTATCAGCTCACCCAACAAGCCATTCTTGTGAGCTTATTAATCCTTTCGATTATTAGAACTTTCATTTTAAATTGTAATTTTATATTGGGTTGCGCTGTAGTTTGTCAGACCGTGAGACCCGGAGCGGCTGGCACGAACATTTAATAACGAAAATAATAACGAATTTAAGAACGCGTTCTTAAATGTTTCTTAGACAACGCCCAGTCTGCGCATGAACGCGTTCTTAAATTCGTTATTATTTTCGTTTTTACATGTTCGTGCAAGCCGCCCTCGGAAACTACTTCTGTGAACTCGTGTAACAGCTAGGAGGTTGGTTACTGTCAGGCAGTATGTCGCATCTTGCCTCGCCTTCCCCCCAATTTCCCTCTTCCAGATAGAGAGAGAGAGAAAGAGAGAGAAAAGTTAGTGGCAATTTAGAAATCAACCCAATTCAATCTGGCTAGCAACTTCGTGACAGTTTGTTTTACTAAGCCTGCAGTATGCGTGAAATAAAAATAAATGGCTCGCTTCTGAAGAGAAATACAGCCCATGTACTATTTACCTCAATTCTCCTACAGAAGATTATGTATAACAGAACACAGATTCGTATGGTGGTGAGCACAAATAGTGTTCACTTCAAAGCGCGCCCTCGCATGTTTCCGCGATATATGTGTATGCCTGTTTCCGTCCAGAAGAGACGCCGTCGCCTCGATGAAGCTTATATGCATATAAACGAACAACTTGAGTAATTTTTACGATGCCTTCGTCAGAGAAAATCTCTGACAAAATGTTTCCGGCTCATAGCGGAGAGGTCGCTGAAAACTGAAAGGCAGGAACAGCGACGACATTGGGCACGTGTTGTCGGCCAGAACGAGGAAGGGAATGCTCTCTGACGTACGGAGCGTGCCGATGCCAGTATGTATTAAACTGCCCGCTTCAGCAGGAAGAGAATGTGCGAGATTATACCGATGTTGCTAGCGTGCTAACCGGCATCGTACGTTGCCAACGGAAAGACATGGCAACCGAAAGAGAGAATAAAAAAAAAAAACGTTAGAGGAAATGTTTGCGCAGCGCGTGGAAGTCGTGTTTTCATAAAGCTGGTGGCACGTGACACGGCCGTGATTGCGGTTTCAAGGCAGGAACCGATACCCTTGAATGCGAAAAAAGGAAGGAAAATAGAAGGAAGGAAAAGCCGGACGGCATATTCAAATAAGGCGGATAGGGAGGTATACCACTCCAATGGACCGGCGATTTATTGTACGCTGCTTGTAAAATACGACTCGACGAATTGTGCTCAACTTGGTGGCTCGTGCAATACTCATTTACAACCGAAGCACTCGTGCGCCGAAAATTTTTACTGAACTCCGTAAGCCGGTTCCTATAACCAAAACGCTTTATGCTCTGAATGGTGGCACCGACGCTTGTGTTGGAGGGAATGGAACGTTATGTAGCTGCCACCGTGGTCTGCATAGGGGAGATGCTGACGAGTCAAAGCTACCGACACTACCCTACTTGGGTATAAGATGACCAGAACCCTCCGCAGATGATCAGTGACCATGGCTATATGGCTATGCTGCTGACCACGAAGTTGTCGCGGGTCATTCCCGGCGCCTATCATAGCACGCGCGTGGCCTTGGGACGTCAAACCCTGATGAACATAAAAAATATGAAGGGCCCATGCGACTCGCATGCGTCACTGTCTCGCGGCGCCATTTCCTTACGAGCACTCCATGCTTGGGGTAAGAATTTCGTCTACTGACGCTATGTGTATACGTGTTATCGTCCGTTTCTGACAGGCCAGCAAAGTCAGTTTCCTAGTAATTTGCGACAGAAAGTGGTGCCAATAGTCACGCGCCATTAAGGGGAAAAAGAAAGCGCTGCGAGTCGAAGCGTTTTCGCACTAGACCGGCAACACGTTTCTTCCGCGGGAGATGTGTATAAGTGTATGCGTTATTAGGAGAAGGACGCAAGAATCGACATCGCGCTGCATTCGTCCAATAGCAACGCCTCCCTACGAGAGGCAAAGCAGGAGGTTTATGGCAGCTAGGTCTTCTGCACGTGCAGCATAACCTGTCGTCGCTGTGGTTCAGCGAAGCTTGAACATTTAAAAAGAAATTGGAAAGAAAAAGAGCAATATTTAGCCCAAGTAACAATGCCGGTTGTCACGCTGAAATCAGCATTCGCTGCGTTCAGAGAACGCGCTGCAGAGTGCGTCTGTTTGCCACACCGTATTCGAGCAGTGTCCTGTCATTAAAGTAATAATACTAATGAGAGAGAGAGAGATGAGCGCATGACCCAACTGTTGTGCAAATGCCGAGTCACTACCTCGCGGTTCAGAAACGTGAATTTATAGCTGTGCTCTTTTTCTTAATGTTGTGGCAGCGTGCCGTTATTAAAACAACAACAAAACAAAGCAGGAAAAACGCCAAATGTGAGAATGAGTTGTGATAAGACAATGTGTGATATTATGGAAGCGGCATGGATAACCGATCTTACAAAGACGTCCCTTAGCATACCTTCGCTAGGTTTGTCTGAAAGAGACGGGCACCTGTCTTAGCAGCACGCTTAATTGACGCGCGACGTGCGCCGCTAAGCTGAGGCAGTCACTAGCCCGGCCAGCGGCCAGAACGTGGCTCAGGCACGAGGGCTGAAATATGCCAGCGAGGTTCTGTGTCGTCTTCTGTCACAACATCACTAATCAAGAAAGAGGAGCTTACAAGGAACGATCGACGCTCAGAGTGAGCGAACCATGCCTCTTCCATCCGCGTTCCCACGTACGAAACCATTCATGCACGGGCAGAGAATCCAGAATTGACGACAGAAAACGCGCGCCAATCAGCCGATTTCACGGCGAACGAAAAAAGCAAAAAGAAAGAATTGTTTAATCTACCTGAACACTCACCGATGATTACGATTCTCCCTAATGCGGAATTTGAGCGCGGCTCTATAGGTATTTTCATTTCGCAATTTTATCGAGGAAAATAATTTGACAGAGACATGTAACGGAGTCGGCGATCGTCGAAAATCTCATCTGCAGGTCAAGCACGTCGGCTTCTATACAGGTTGTTTGAGCTAACTTTAGCCAGTGTTAAGATATGGCGATGCACTCTAAGATGACGCGACCAAATGCATGTTGCTCACTTTCGTATGTAGTTTGTCACGCTATGTTTTGTATTTTGCTTAATTAGATAATTATTCAACTTTACTTAACCAACTTCTGAAGCAACGAAGCTAGGGAAAAAATTCCAATTTAACGGTGCACGGGAAAAAACCCCACGTGGCAAAAATTTATCCTGAATCCCCCACTACTTCGTGCCTCATAATCAAATCGTTATTATGGCTCGTAAAACCGCATAATTAAAGAAAAAGTCAGTTTCGTGATAGGTAGTTTTTAGGTAGTAGATGGGTAGACAGGTAGGAGCACAGAGGTGGCAAAAAATAAAAAAAAGAAGTGAAGCTTCAAAAGATGATCTTAGACATTGTCAAGGGAGTAAAAGCGCCAACAGGCAAAGTACCACCGCCAACGCCCACAAAGGCAAGGGAGAGAGAGAGTGTGTGTGTGTGTGTGACCTTTTGCGCTAAACCTGAGTAGCAGAGGCGCCGTATCTACCTGCCTTGAACCTTAACTTTAGACAGAGAAAACGAGGAAAGAAAAGGCAGGGAGGTTAACCAGACGAACGTCCGGCTTGCTATCCCACACTGCGAGTAAGAGTAATACACTGGCGAATAGGAAAGTAATGTACTGACATAACGGACTTATCTTTCTGCTTTGACGAATAGCTGCTCAGCTAGAAATCGTAGTATGGAACCTCATTTTCTTCTGAGCGATACAATGCCATGGAAATACTATACATACAATCTGTTACATCCCCTTTTATTGCGAGTAGCCTCCCCGGTTTCGATTCCGTCACCCGCATGCACCTCATGTCGCACTGGTCTTCTCTAACTGGAGCAGTATGATGATTGACAGATGGTCTGCGGCTCTCTGATTATGGTTGCACCACCATCCCAAACAACAACTCACTAAACTAGAACGAACGTCACTAAAGCAAAGCATGCCTTCTTCACGTGGTGTCTACGGGCTTTGACACGTACGTTACGGGGTGGTGCGGTTTCAGGTCTGCCACCCACACCACACGATACGAACATTTTTTTCTCCATAGTTGGATGTTTTCTAGCTTCACTTTAGTATTAATACTCGTGATGAAGGTTGTACTACTGAGCACGAAGTCTCGAGTTCGATTCCCGACCGCGGCGGCCGCAATCCGAGGCTGGTGGAACGCAAGAACGCTCACGTGCCTTGCTTTGGGCAGACGTTTAAAGTGCTCAAGGTGGCTCAATATGAATTGAAACCCACCACTACGGCGTCTCCCACAGCCCCGATGTTGCTTTGGAATGGTAAACCCCGTCAAACAAATAGAGTTGGAGTTGTTTATGTGTAGAGACGATTTCAAGGACATCATTACTCATTCTTTAAGATGTATAGTTAGTGCCCCGTTAAATGAAGGAAAAGCCAGTGAATTAGATGCCGAATAAAACTAGATGGATGGACCATTACATCTCCTTGAAACGAACAGAGAAAGAGACAAAGAGAATAGAAAAGATGAAGTGAAGTTATCCCGGAAAGTTATCCCGGTTTGGTGACCCTCTCTGGGGGAGCGGAATTGGGGACAAAACGTAGATATATGGACACAAGAGGTATAAGAAGCGTTCGAAAGCAGCTGAAAGAGGACCCGCAAGAAACAAAACGGAAATAAGCAATATTGCTCAAATGTTTAATTCGAATGCCTTCCAAAGGTATTTCAACCTGAAGCTCTCGTACTCACGCGGAGTTGAGTAAGCGTAGGTTAAACAAGATGATATGAGGACACCCCACCCACGATCCCATACCATATAGGAGACGCCGTTGTGTTATGTCATGGTAACATTCCATCTGACGTAACTGCTCCATAGCTAGCGACGTTAAGCCTCGTGTTAATTGGCTCAGTGTTGGTAATTGGCATACGGACGACGCTTGAAAGTACTGTACTATAGCGACTCGGGTCTGAAGGCGGCCTTATCAAACATTGAGCAGCACGCCGCAGGCATCCAGATTTTCTTTCTGCTTCACTTGCTCCCTCACTTAACCTTGTTGTCCGCGACCTACACCAGCCAAGAGAGATCCCTGCGTATCTGGATCTCAGTTGAATACCTTCCGCATCTACGTATTGCGCAATGAGGCCCGGTATGTACGGCACGTAGTTTGTGTTTCGTATCCTTATCATTCGCTCCAGGAAACTGAATGACACCCAGAGGCGCAGTTCACCTGGTTGTATATTGTCTGGAAACGCTTTGCTTCGATTTCATTTCTTTTTTTTTTCTTTCCCATCTTGCTGTTTCACATTGTGGTGTGACCGAGTTTTCGGTAGCCATTGCTGCGGGCGCTGCTCCTGCAGAGGAAAAGCATATACAAATGTTCGTAAAAGTAGAGATACCCCCATAACAACGCTTACAAATCGATATTCGGGCAGAACCGTGGCATACGTTGCGACAAGTTCGAAAGACAGATGAGCGTTGGGGCAACGCGCGCGGCATTCCACCATCGCCACGATGGTTGCAAAAATTGCGGTTTGTGTGCCAGATGTGTACCGGCAGAATGTGTACGGTTTGATTAAACGGAGGACCGTGGAAGAACAATCCTTAGAAATATGCCGCCCGCACCGTCACGTACTAATCGGAGCAAGGTTCTGCGATGCGGCACATCTATTCTTAACGCGTCCTCGTTGAAAAGAAACGGTTGGGTAAAGCAAAGGCAACCGTGAAGTATGCTTCACATCTTTTCTCTCTCTCTCTCTATCTATATATATATATATATATATATATATATATATATATATATATATATATATATATATATATATATATATATATATATATATCTGCGGCATGGCAGGGCACGAAAGTGACAGTGGCACAGTTGTACTTGACAAAGAACGTGCTCGTAACGCGTTTCGACCGTTTTGTGCATTCCACGCTTCCTAAGCGTTCATGCCGCGAAGGTACAAACTTTTGCAATCGGCCCTAGCTGCAAGGTTAATTCTGGTGCAATATGAACATTTTCTCTTTCTTTCTTTCCTGTTCTTTCTTTCTTCGCGCATTCTGGTACGTCCGCATCTGCACGCGTAATGAAGCGTAGAGCGTTGAAAGATTTGACACCTTCCTGCGTTGCATACTTACTCGTTGTCTTCATCTCGTATCGAGCTTGTTAGGGCACCCGAGGGAAAAACCGAAAAGTCTCGTTAATTATTTCCTTCTTGCCCTCTTCCCCTCACAGCTCATGATAACAACTCTCGAGTTTGTGGACATTGATGCAGTTTTTGGTGGCGCCACCTAGCGATAACCTCCAGCGCCCCGAAATGTGCGCACACTACGCTCCTAAAGCGGAGTCGGGCTTGTCGTTTCGCGTGCTTGGTTGGTGAGCACAAGTGTTTTATGTCTACATAAAATAAAAAGTGAGAAAAGGGCCCGAAGCAAACTAGTCTGCATATCTGCAATATTGCTTGCATTACACGTCTAAGCTTCTTGTTCATCTTGTGCATTAAATTAGCCCCGCCGCGGTTGCTTAGCGGTTATGATGTTGCGCTGCTAAGCACGAGGTCGCGGTATCAAATCAAGACCGCGGCGGCCGCATTTCGATGCGGGTGAAATGCAACAACGATGTGTCCCGTGCATGGGATGTTCTAATGTCCTACCTAGTTAAAAAGAGAGAGAGAGAGAGAGAACCACGATGAATTCCCATATCCAAACTTTCTGACCCCCTATTGTGAACTTTGTTTTTGTAGATCTCCGTTTTTTGTCGTTTCCCTATTTTCCTTCCACCAACATTCCAATCGCCTCTTACTAATCTCCATTGCATCATTACTTTCCCCCTGCTCTCGCTGAACCCAAGGGCTTCAAGGAGGCCAATGGTGCTTAAATCGACCGCAGGGCAGATATGTTCCCATTCTAATGGGGGCACGCTAAAGCTCCCCTGGTGGTCAAAATTATTGCGGAGACCCCATTAAGGCGTGCCTCGTGATCTTATTTTTTCAGTTATGTGGTTTTACGTGCCAAAAGCTCGATCTGATTATGAGGCACGCCGTAGGGGGGGACTCCGAAAATTCGACCACCTGGGCTTCTTTAGCCTGCACCTAAATCTGAGTACACGGGTGTTTTCGCCCCCATCGAAATGCGGCTGCCCTGGGCGGGATTCGAAACCGCGACCTTGTGCTTAGCTGCCCAACGCCATAGCCACTAAGAAACCACTGCGAGTGTGCCTCATAATCAAATCGTAGTTTTGGCTGGCAAAAAACCAGGATTGAGTGATTTAGGCTTCGCGTCAATCTGATCCAGAAATTACGAATTAGCAAATTTTAGTGGAACTGAAGAACATCCAGCAATGTGAAACTGTGCGTCCACGCCTCCATGACTTGCGTGTTTCAAACATACAGACTATCAGAATCAAGCGTGGGAAAAGCACACTATGTGACTTGTTTATTAACATGGGTACATCGGCTCTCTTCTCTATTCAGACACGTAAAAAATAACACTATAATAGCCCAGAACATGCATGAAGGGACGGTCGTGCAAGTTTAGTGGGGCGTCAAAACTAGTTCGTTCAGTGGGAAATGTAACGATGGGGAAGATCACGCGCCCACGTCGTAGTTGAGGGCGCACTCTGCCGGCCGCGACATGACCCTGCGCTACGTCCGTCTCTTTCGTCCCTTTTCTTCGTGGGACCAATTGTTTTCCGCCTTCTGACCCGAAGCGATAGTTGCGCAAGTAATCGCTAGATGGCACACATATTCCGCGCGTAGGCGCAGTTCTTCTTGCCCCAACCTCGGCCTTTCCTCTTGGCATCTGGTCTGGAGAACGTCTGGAAAGCGACCGTGTGACGTGCAACGTTGGGGGGTGGGCGGCCATAACAGCTGATGCGGGGAGGAGGAAGTCGCTCGCGGTGTGCGGTGGCTCTGAGAGATGGCGCCACTATGGCTTTCCTGCTGTCGTTTGTGGTTTTGGATTTCGTACGTGGGACGCAGGAGAGAGGCATCCGAGCGGCAACGCAAACATGGCGAGCCGCGTGCGTGCAACCTCTCCCGAGTAACGGGACGCCTAAGCGCTCTGTGACATCTAGGAACGCAGACGCACGAACTAAACACACAGACAAATGAATGGCCGCGTTAGGCGTCGACCATGAGGCCCACTGTCGCTACTAGTTCGTTCCAGTATTGATTATTAGGAGGTCTAAATTCCGTTAGAATCATCTAAAGTGTTTTATGAATTTGCTATGGAAGAATGTTAACGAGAATGTAGTCAAATATACTGACGACGCATTTTTAGGGTCGGCAAGTGCCAATTACTGCGGTAGTGACCGCGCAAATACACGTGCGCATGCAAAAAAAGGAAGTCGGAACAGCGCGAACGCACGGGGCAAGCAAGAACAGAAACGGCAGCCTTTTGTAGTTCGTGTTCTCGGTTGCTTCGCTCGTTCGCGCTGTTTCGACTCAGATATGTACTGGTTAGCACACGTCAATGCTCGCGAAAACGCAAACATTAAGTCGACGGTAATGTGCCTATTTAATAAAATATCTCTCGGAATGTATCCCATGTTTTGCAGTTTGCAATGCTCCGAATTAATTCGTGCTGTTATTCTGTCGCACCTGCACTTGTGGCAGGTGGTAGCACTTCCCGCGTTCCAAAATGAAGCGCGCGGTCTGTTGACCTTCCTGCATGACGTCATGACTAAAAGCACCCAGACTTGCTGTTTCTTACTAATGTTCGGTGTAGTAGCGCACTGTCTCAGCTAGCCGAAGTTCACCTAAGCGGGGCGCGGCGCAGGTCGAGCGTTCGTAAGTCTTGGAAATGACGCGGAATATTTTGCAACAGAAAAGACCGCGAACATGTTGGAGGTTCCATAGCAGGCTAGGCGTGCAACCGGATGTAGAATGACGTACTTGCAGTTGTGCGTGAACATCTTGCAAATTCCAGTCCGCGTAAAGAGCTGAGAAAGGTCGACTACTCATTAGACAGCTTTAGTTGGGCGTACGCAGCAAACCTGCGGAGGCGTCAGTGCGCATGCGCAGTATGCCGGAGCACGCACGGTATCTTGCGTGCGCCCGCAGCTTTTCAAAAGCTTCGTAGCGTCCGCTGCGAGCTCAGCGGGCTTCGCGGGACATTCTCGCATGTCCACGAGAGCGCATTTTTCGATATCGTTCTTGTCGAAGATATGACTCCGACTTGTGGTTTAACTTCGTGGCGGCTGATACTGGCTACACAGTTTCAGAAGCTGCCATATGGTGGCGCTGAGTAGCACACTACTGGTTCCTACGCGTGCAAGTCAGCCATCCCCTTCTCAACTTATACGTCCGGCCAACTATTGCCTTCTCGTGCGCGCAAGCTGCGCTACGCACGCACAAGCTCGCGCGCTGCGTGCGTGGGTGGTTGCGGACGCCCAACTAAAACTGCCTGTTATCAGTATTTTTATTGCGTCAGTGGTTTCAAGCTCGATCGACAATGGGAGTCCTCTGTATGTTCGTCCTTTATGTTACGACGTCGATCGTCGTCGTTAGACCACCTCCTCATTCTCACCCTCGATATATGACGAAGTAAAACAAACCTCTCCCCGAACAACAGCGGGATTCGAACTTGTACTCCTGTAGATATTGGGTGCTGGGCTCGCTAATCATCGCGGCATATCGCGCATCTTTGGCGTTTGCTAACTTGGGCGGGCTTTTGCACCCCGTGCACATCCACTCTGACGCATGTGCACGTATTTCGGAGTCCCGAGAACAATGTTTTTTGCGTCGGACGTTGTTCGTGAGATGAAGGTGGCATCTGCTGTAAATACGTTTTAGAGCTAAGAGAATCCTCAAGACTGCTGATTTCTTTACTATTCTTTTATTGCGTTAGCAATTATATGGACAGACCAAGCGCATTTCCGACGTCGCTATCACCGTCACCATGTGGTTCCGTATAAAGTCCAAGGGCGATAACACCGTCGCCGCGTGCTACGCTGTAGGTGCGAGTGAAGGCGTGCCACTGAAACTGCGCATGTGGTGGCTGTGCGTGGTCGCCCGGTCGTGTCTTGTGAGCGATCTGCGTTGTGGGCAGAGTCTAGGTGCGCTGGCGGCTGGGAGCTTTGTGCATGCTGTGTGCTCTCAGCGCTCAATTTTTTTTGAAGCGACGGACAAGACGGATGTCACTTCGCTCACTGCTGCTGCCGCGTTTCATCACGCCAGCGTTTTGACAGCGAGTTTCCGCGTTCATCGAGCCAGTTGTATTCTTGATTGTGCGCGTGTGACACCATGCTTGTTAATTTGATTAGTGTACCCAGCTGTACAAGTTTATACGGCCGATAAAACTACTATCCTTGCTTCGTATAGCTGTCCACTAATTTGCTGTCGCAATTGATGCTTCGCCTTTCTGGCGAAACTGCGATTTTTTTTTTGTAATGCTGTACATTTCAGTGCAGTAACATCTCTTATAAAAACACATGCAATCATTCCTCTCACTTGTAGCAGAGCGTAGCCAACGCAGTAGGTTGAACGTGAATAACGTTGCTAGCTTGTTTTGGACAATAACCATCTTCAGCATCGTGGAACAAGAATGTTAAATGCGCGCAAGAACGCAGCTATGAACGGCAGCAGCTCAAGTTTGTGTGATATAATACAAAAAGAAGTGTTGGAGCGTGATGAGCCACCCGCGTATACGTTCGGTAGCACTTGTATATTCGCCCACTTTCTTGCAGTGTTGCATTATTTTAGGTCTCTTAATCGATTTAAGTAGACGTGTGTAGCCCGATCATCAATAGACTTTAATGGATCAATTTATTGTTTATGTGCGAATTTGAATTAAATGAGACAGCGCTGGCCAGTGTGGCATATTGTTTTTCTTCGAAACCTTATTTCCTTTCTTCTTTCTTTCACTAGTTCTTTCTTTTTTTTCTCTCTCTCTCCCTTTATCTCCAGAGAGACGTAGCGGTAAAAAAACACACTCCGACACAACAGTCATCATTGGAACTAGCAAATATAAGAATGTCAATCCCAACTCTTGCCGTTCCTTTTCCAAACCTTTTCCTACAGGACGCAAACTCTGTGCACGTCGTCCTTTTCTTTCTGTGGTTAGCTGTGTCGCCGATGATAATTGTGACTAAAGTCGTGCGCACCACTTATAAAGCGAATGTTTCCGGTTCGATAAGGATATCATGAGAAACTAACAAACAAAGACACGGAGGGAAACGTAGGGGAAATTACTTGTACCTACTAATTGAATTAAAGAATACGTTTTCCTTGGTGTCTTTGTTTGTTGGCTTCTCATGATGCGATTAATAAAAATCGGGCCCCTCGGTTAAGCCTCTTTCTTCCGGTTCGATAATGAGTAGCTCAGTGCACGGTAGCGCGGTAAAAAAACAACCTGTCGGGGTGCAACTTGAGAGTGCGGTGCTCGCCAGCCGGTGGACGTGCGCGACCTTCGGACACAGCCGCGACGCTGTTCCCACTAGCGGCACTGGCTCCCGCTCTGCATGCAATACTTCTTGGGATTGAACGTTGAGAGCGGTCGCCTGCTTACTCCCGGGCCTCATAATGCGCCCATGAGCAGAGGCGCGGTACTGAATATTATAGAGTCGGTAAATCGGGCATGGGGCTCTCCAGAGGCGAGAGGCATACGTAACGCGTGGTCGCTCGTAAGGGACCTTTCACAGGCCATCGTGAGAGCACACGGCACTCTTTGATTCGTGTCAGACCCTCTTTGAAACGAACGGTATACCGCTGATCAATTCGACCGACAGCCGACACGCACGGCATATATGCTCCGCCCCATGCTGTCCCGCGGTTTAACATGGTCCGTCAGCATGCTCAGGCCAACCTGCCGCCTTATTTCGGTAACGCAAATGGCACCGTTCACGGTTTCGGACACTTGTGAATTGCCTTCAACTACAGCGGGTAGTAAACAGACGGTGATAGCAAAATGAAGATCATACAACACGAAAGTTCGATGGATTTCGTTCTGTTCTGTGTACAGGCGTAGTTCGGGCCTGATGCTTATAGATGTACACTTGTACCAACTCCTTCATTTTATTGCGCAGCATACAAGTTCGGCCGAAGAAGAAACGGTTGCTCGTGATTTGGTTGCTGTGGGTTCGACGCTCGAACGCGTAATGGCTCAAAATTTCTTTTTTGGGCGCACTGGGTTGCCAGAGAGTAGAGGTGAATCAATGCGTGCAGGCCTTCTTCGCAAAGAAACTACATAAGTGTACAGTGGATGGTAGTGTTCACACTTGAACACTCGCAGTCTATAGGCTTGTCTGTCCGTATCCAGGCACATTTAAGCACTTTCGCGTGGCCTCTGGCCCTGGACATAGCTGCAGTAGGTGGCCAGCATTCGCTGTAGACGGGAGGGCAGAACACTCATGGGTTCTTCAGGTACTGGGCCCCAGGTGGTGGAAAGCGTAAGGTCCGCCCCGATGAGCTCTGCCTGCAGTCTTAAACAGTAGCGGGGCAAATCTGCGTGTCGTAGACTTATACGAATGTTACTGTCGGGGAGTAAATGGCAACGGGTGAGACTGCAGCAAATTTAATGTACAGATTTGTACAGATTTAATGTACAGATTTGCGCAATGAATGATGACGCCGTTAATTTGCTAAACATGTAATGTCATCGCCGATAATTTTTTTTCAAAGGGCTGCCATGACCGAGTCGCTCGTGATGAAGTAGCAAATTGATTAGAAAATTATTTGCATTTGCTCATCAATTTCCCCCACCTAACGTAGGTAGTCACGAATTGAGCGTGTTGGGTAAACATGGAAATTCAGGCTTGCTTTAGTAAATGCACTAGACTGCTCTTACGTTATAAGAGGTCTGTGAAAGACTGGTAATAGTATAATTCAAACACGGCAAGAGAAAGAAAAACAACAGCCAATTTTGCAGTGTTAAGATACGTGCGTATACGTTCTGACTTTGCCAGAAGCAGCACCGACGAGAAGAGAGGCTGTGTGAGGGTGTGTGTGCTTCATGATTCACATTTTTAATTACAAACAAATTAGCGTTTGTGACTGTTTCCCTCAAGCACTTTCCGGTTTTGCTTTCTCCAGCAACCTCGTAGCTCTTATCATCGCAGAAAGACAAAGCCGCCCGGTAACAATGGGAGACATACAACAGATGACGAAATAGTCGCACAGACCGAATGAGAGTGAATGTTTCCGTATTCACGCGGGGACAAAGATGGATGACGAGGCCGAATAACTGTCGCCAACCGCAAGCGCTGCGAGTGCTCTGACGAAATAATGGAGACTGATTACCAAGTGAGCATGGCGCCAACCTTGAGAAAAAAAAAACAAGACATTTATTTATTTGCTGATTTCAAGATAGCGGAAACTCCAGGTGCAAGTTTCGCATGTAGCCTCCTTCTTGAGTTGATTTTTACGGCAACAGCAGCTGAAGGCTAGAAACCGTGGGTATGGCTGTGTCCGTCCGTCCTTCCCGCCATCGTCAAGTTGTCGTCGTCGGACCACCTATTCATTCTTAGCTTCGCCTTCGCGATATGATGAAGAAAGGCTTGCCCATCATAGAGCATTACATTCGTGTTGCTGCGGCAATGGGCAGTTGGGAGCGCTAAACTGCGCCCTATCGCGCAGCTTCCTTTACAATTCATGGGGGGTGAAACCAATCTAGAAAAAAACAAAGCACTAGCAGAACTGAAACTAGCTCTAAACTCAAGAGCTAAGAAATCAGATGAGCAAATGCAAACGTCCAATTGGCACATCCCGTCAGGCGGAGGTTCGTGAGCTGCCTACGAGGTACACTCGGCCAAAAAAATCTCGCCCAACACGCGAACGTGTGGCTCCGCTCCGCGGAGGCGGCACCGCGCCTCCAAGCATCGCTGCACCCCCGCGCAGGTCTGTTTCAATGCGCGGCGGCGTTAGCTGCACCGGCGCGTCGTGGAGCGCAGTCACGGTGACACGCAATGTTTCACGGTCGAGTGTGCTCTGCGAACATAAGCAGCAGATTCCAGAAGGAATGACCGAGCGCTTCGCGGTGTTTCAGCGAGCCTGTCGCACATTCTGAGCCAAAGGCTGCGCGCTTCGCGCATCTTCAGAGCGTGGCAGGTTTGTGGCAATGTTTTGTGCGCAACGTAGATGCTGAGAGGAGCGGCGTCAGTGCAAGGCATTATGGAGGCCACAGCAGACAGCTCTTTATACTATAGCGGAAGAATACGGCTTTGCGAGCGCCGTAAGCTCCAGGTGTGCTTGAGAAGGCGGTAGCGTTTAGTGCGGTTGTCGCAGTAAAATGAGTTCGGAATCGGATTGCATCGCCCAAGTCTGACATCACTCGTTTTCTTCGTCCGTAACGCTGGAATAAAGGCGTGACAAATGAAACGAGATCGCTGCAACAAGGGGCGAAATTGTTGGTTAATATTTTCTTTAAGTTCCGCAGTGAAAAAGCCACAACAACTTCATACAAGTGTGTTGACGAGTTCTCTTAAGTGGCACGTTCTTGCCTTGAGGGAAGGCGCAATATTGATCTGCTTAAATACGAAACAGAATTGTTCCACGGGATACTGTACATTCTTAAAGCATAGTACGGCTTTCTTTAATTTCGTTCTGGTGGCATTATGCGTCTTGTCTGGTCTTGCGTGACTGTAAAAGTCTGTGACATTTCGTTCTTTAAATATCGGTAGCCAGCACTATTCTCGGGCGCCAACATTTTTTTAACGTTCCTGTGCACAACAGCAATAATAATAATAATAATAATAATAATAATAATAATAATAATAATAATAATAATAATAATAATAATAGACCTGTGTGCGAAACTGAACACATTATTGGTTAACTGATAGTGTTTACTGGTTACGTACCATAGTTAAACAGCTCAGCTTCAAGAAGAGTGGAGGGCTGCGGATGTATTTATTACCACTTTGCATTCTTCGCGGTGCACACAAGTTCGTAAAGGTGCACTTAGTTCGTTGTTTAACGACAAAAAACTGCGGTCACCATGGCGGGAAATCAAACCATCGTATTCTCCGCAGTATAACTCAACTGCAAAGGCATTGCGGTTGATCTATCGATTCAGTAAAACATTTTCATTTCAACTAATGAAATTCATCTTCGCTTTCTATATAGATGCGATCCTTCCTCGTGAGAAATTAAAGAAAAAATACGGCCGTCCCATCTCCTTCCCAAGAAGAAAAATAAGGGCGAAAAGAGGAATCACCGCTCTAATGAGCATTATAGACTATAGTCTACTGGGCATAAATGAAGAATGCCAGCTCAAATCTGTCCTACTGACGATGCACGAACCTGTCGGCGCAGACGTGGCCGACACCACGTTTACCGAGAGAGCCAACTATGGAGCTGGACGGAGGGCCTGGCTTGCAGGAGGTCACGGAACGGTGGCGCATGCGTTTCCAGTCACGCAATTTTTTTTTGCTTACACAGAGCTCGATACGTTCTATACAGCGGTTTTCCGTTCCAGGAATCCACCCGTGAAGGTGGCTGGCATAAGAACTAACTGTTTTTGAGAAAAAAAGAAGAAAGAAAGAAATAAGAAACGCCCTTGCGACACGGTCGCAGCCGATTCTCACGATGCGAAGGGCCGGCCGATTCACACACCTCGTGTGCGAAGTGCGAACGTGGTAGGAGTGTTTCGCTCGGCTATTCATTTCACGTGAACGCTCTTCTTCTGCTTTAAAATGGTACATTTATTTGCTTTACTGACATTGTTTAAAATTATGGGGGGTTTTCGCGCCAAAACCACGATCTGATGATGAGGCGCGCCGTAGTGAGGGACTCCGGAATAATTTGGACCAACTGGGGTTCGTTAACGTGCACCTAAGTACACGGCTGTTTTCGCATTTCGCTCCCATCGAAATGCGGCCGCCGTAGCCGGGATCTGATTCCGCGACCTCGTGCTCAGCAGCCCTACACCACAGCCACTGAGCAACCACGGCGGGTAACTGACATTGTATGTGCAAGAGTGTATTTATTACAGTAACAAAAGCTCAAAAGGCTTAGCGAAATGCTGTCACGTTTGACCAACGTTCTTCGCGCCATCGTCCTAGCTTCGCAGGCTTACCGTGTGATAAAAAAATGTACCAAATGTGATCCTTGAGCAGTGCGTATTTGTTACCTTTCATGAAGTAATGATTGAGGCTCGACATAAGCGATATGGTTACTTTTTAATTAGGCTCCCGTTCGGGCCTAACGTGAAGTTTTTGTTTGCTCCATGCGAACTTCAGTTTCCTGTAACGTGAAGGTAACAGAGGCAGCTCCTTCACTGTAGTTAGTTTGATGTTTGGTGAAACAGCGGGGAAAAGAAAATGAAGTAGCCAGGCCAGAACCTTTTCGAGGTTCAGCCTGAGTCTCTGTGCTTGAGACTCAGGCTGAACTCATATAGCCCGAGCTTAGATAGCCGCAGCGCTACAAGCAGCCCGAGACTCAGGCTGAACTTAGATAGCCCGAGCTTAGATAGCCGCAGCGCTACAAGTAGCCCTGGATGACAGTTTATTTCATTTTCATTTTTAAACTCATTTCGAAGCCATGGCTGGGAGCTGTTTCGCATCATCACCGAATTCGTGCACGATTCTTCGCTGCAAAACGAAAAGCAGCTTTGGTACGCGCACCCAAAGCAGCTGAAGCGCCCGTCGCTGCCTCTACGTCCGCGCGCATGCTGAGCTCATTTGGAGAACGCTCCAGCCGAAATGCGACGCGATCGATCGAATTGGAGCGAACGAACACAGTTGGTTGAAGCGGCTTCGTACCCGCGGTCCCGTTATATTATGGCCATTTGCCTGTCCTCTCAACAGTTGCGTTATCTCAACTCTCAAAAGATGGTCACCCCTCCCCGAACGCGGCCAAAGCAAAAGACGTTTCTTGGGGCAATTTGATGAAACCCCGCCGCATTCTTCTTTTCCGCGTACACTGGGGCGACGCCACCTCCCGCTGAAATAGAATGATTCAATTCTTCCTTTTACTTTTCTTGAGTACTGGGCATTTCCCACGAGACGTATGTAGTAAAGAAAAAAAAAATGAACAAAAGGGGCATCAAATAAACGCATGCAGCCCTGTGTGCTGCCCTTACTAACGGAATGAGTTATCGCATTTGTCTGCTATCCAACGGATATAGACCTCTGGAACAATGGGTTTTACTCTGGCCTCTTGATAATATTGGGCCTAATACCCCGAGTATCACGGCACAGCGTGATTCAACTCGCGCTAGCCATTTTCACATGGCTATAGTTATTTGGATCACACTCGCGGTTCCGACAAGCGTTGCGCGTGTAACGCTACACGTAGACATTGAGTTCATTATTGCGTTAGGCAGAGAAGCAAGCAGAAAAGGAAGAAAAAAAAAGAAAGCCCACACACGCGGGCGTGAGTCCATCGAATAAGTTGACCTCTCGGCTGCGTCCTTGAGCGCAGTATATTGGCGACAGTAGGAGAGAAGGGGCATGGAGTTGGCGCTGGGGCCATATACTGCGTGGATCGCTTTCTGGCGCTCAGCCAACAACAGCGGTCTCGTGATGTGAACGGTGTTGAGTCAGTCCGTGGGTGCGAGGGAGGGCTCCGCTGCGTGCGGTGATCAATCGGCGGACGACATGCCGGCGGCACGCGCGCGTTCCGACAGCACTTCCTCCATCGTCGCGTAGAAATTCACGATCAGCGAGCGGACGAACGGAGGAGCTGCCTTTTTTCCTGCTCTTCTGTTTTGTTTTTTTTTCGCCTTCAAGGTAGCGCGCTGTGCGCGACGCCTTGCACGTATGTACTATACATACATCGGTGGACCTTACATGGTTGGAGGAATAAAAAAAAAATAGGAGAGGACAAATTGTTCTCCTGAGTGTCCTGTCCACGTCGAAACGCCGCTGTGCCGCCCGCATGCAGTCGCGGCGGCGCTTTAAGCGCGCACGTGGCACCGGGATTACGTTTTCGAGGCCTTGCGTTTACGAGCAACGCGCAAGTGGTGGCGCATGATATTTGTGTACGGCCCGTCGTTTCGTTTCGCGGCCGTCCATGTAAGCGTCAAGAAGGCAACGCTGACTTCCCTCACTGAGTCCTCGAATAGCAAAAAAACAAACAGATATACTCAGACGCACACGACAATTGAGCTGCACCGAGGGCACATTCGATATCAATTAGCCGCGGTGGCTGTCCGAGTGTATACGAGGAAGGAAACACGCCACGCATGTTCTGTGTCGTAAGCGCTGGTGCTGTGAAGAAGATGCAGGCGCAATGTAGAAGGAGGGTTACGGTCGAACAGTTACGCTTAAGAATCGCGAAGGCACGTGCACGCGCGAAATATCAGGCGATACCCAGGTTTCATGAAACCGCTTCTTGCACGTTTCTGTGCGATTACAGGCCACGAGGCCCGAGGTTCGTTCATCAGTGGTAATATACACGCCGTAATGGGCTCGGCGCGCACAATCTTTCCCTTACTGTTTTACGCGGGATCTCCACGTTTGGGGTGCACGCAGGGTGCCGCCTTGGGTGTCTTGATTACAGTGTATCACCTAGCCGCTAGCCAGTATGCACCTGCCGATGGCTCTCGGAGGATCGTGCCTGAGCTCATAAAATGGGCAAATCCGAACGCAGCGACAACCTCGGCACTAACCTGATTTGTGTGCCCCAGTTGCCATAATGAAATATTGGTCAAACAAAAAGTAAACATTAAGTGTTCGATGATTTGTGTAAGAAAATACGCCAGTCTCGTGTGCTACAAACATGATTAGGCTTTTTTTTTTGTACCACGTTGTAAGGACATCACGCATAAAGCTCGCGACCACTGAATTAAGTATGCAGGGACTGCGTGTTCGCAACCACCTTACGCGCAAATTGCCGCTCGGGAGCCTGTTTTCAGCTACGGATGAAACATGAAAAAAAAAGAAAAAGAGATGTCCCCGTAGAGGAGGCCGTCAACTTTGCTTAAATATAGCCGGCAGTAAATTCGGATGTTAAAGCTCGAAAAATCGGAAGCGCTGCTAGTTCCATCATCGCATTAGGCTGAAATACGTCCCTACAGTGCTGCTCTGGTGACTGATGACTGGTGCTGCTCTGGTGACTTTCGAAGCTACCCGTACTACAGCGAAATCAGTACTATCGGCCAAAAAAGTAAACGGACCACGGCTCAAGTGGCCGGAGCGGCTGCGGGGCCACACCGGGGCGCTGCTATCGCGCTCCGCGCGCTGACGACGAGAGTGCCCCGAGTGACGCCAGACTTCGCCCTCACTCTCACGCGGGGCTTCGTCATGCTTGATAAATTTCTAGAGCACCGTTCGGTTGCTCTGCTACTGACGGTCGCAACGAAGGGGACCGTGCGTCGCCGGTAGTCCAGCACATGGCGCTGTCGTGCAGTGGCGGGCGGCCGCAGCGCATCAAAGCGCGGCACTTAGAAGGAACGAAGACCCGCTGTGATTGTTGTTTTGCTTATATTCACCTTGTGTTGCATACTAGTGCATGTCGCCGGCCTCCACCGCTGCTCGATTTTAGGCAGCATAACGCAAGTAGCCGCAACGGCGGCTACGGTGACGCGGGCTTATTCACGTCCGCGCAATAAGTTCTACGGGAAGCGCTGCGCAGACGTCCGAAGCTATAGTGGCGGCGCTCTACGACTCGATGCCAAGGCGAGTAAGCCAAGTCATCGCGGTCGACGGCAACTTTTCATCGCACTGAGGACCCCTTCAAGCCATGGAATGCTTCCGTGAATAAACTTTCACGACTAACTAGTTTCTCCGATTCGTCTTCCCAATTATCTTTTCCTGGCCGTACTTTTGTAAAGTTTCATAACGGCCTACGCATTGTAGTAGCTAACTAAAGCAGTTTTCACAGGCGTCACTAATGTAAATAGTAAACCCACTGCTGGAGACACTGCCGGAAAAGTACCCCTGAGAGAAAAGCCATGCCCTCAGTAAAGCTTCGCGCCTGCAACTTATCGGGCTGGCGTGAAAAAGCGCGTATCACTATCACCACCGTTGCTGCTACTTGTGTTATGCAGCTTAATATGGAGCAGCGGTGGACGCCGGCGACATGCAGTAATATGAAACACAAGGTGAACATAAGCAAAACAACAATCAGAACGGGTCTTCATTCCTTCCGAGTCCCGCGCTTCGATGGGCTGCGGCCGCCCGCTACTGCACTACAGCGCCATGTGCTGGACTACCGGCGACGGACGGTCCCCTTCGTCGCGACCGTCAGCAGCAGAGCAACCGAATGGTGCACTAGGAATTTATCAAGCATGACGAGACCCCGCGTGAGGGTGAGGGCGAAGTCTGGCGTCACTCGGGGCACTCTCGCCGTCAGCGCGCGGAGCGCGATAGCAACGCCCCGGTGTGGCCCCGCAGCCGCTCCGGCCACTTGAGCCGTGGTCCGTTTACTTTTTTGGCCGATAGTACATAAGGCTTCATGGAACAACTAGAATTGCAGCTTCACGAAAGGGCCGTAGGTGCCTCTGTCAGTAAAGGGTGTCCCTGTCACCCTAACCAGTTCTGTAAAAGACGCCACGTACGCATCACTAACCCCTGGCTCAGATTCAGCCTGCTGTGCCACGGCCACCATCGAAATACTGCAGCGCGGGAAAAAGCAGACACGTATTAGGCACATAAACCGCCTGTGACTGGCACCAACTGCGACGAAACAACAAAAGGACAGGATCTCCGCGAATGCAAAGTGTCTGTACGCACATAGCGCAAGCGGAACAAGGAAGGAATCGCCGGTGTTGGGAGAGTGTGGAGCTGTTTGTCTGGGGAACGCCAGCGCGTCTGTAATCACCGACCACGCATGGTGTCAGGATGGCTTTTTTTCTCCTTCTTCCTGCGCACATTTTCTCTGTCGCTCATCGCAGAGAAATGAATGTGCTCGCGCTTTCAGGGTCCCGCCCAAGAAGAGTAAACGCGCGGTGTCTCGTTGCCCTTGTCGTCATCGCGATGAAGGGCATGCGCATGCAGATACACATTCTGTGCTGTTGGCACGCGCACGTACGCACGCTGAAACCAAGAGCCGGCCTGGGCGCAACAGCTTAGAGATTTGCTTGCTTTAGCGTGTGGGCGCTCATACGTGTTGCATCATGATAACACTGCCCACAAATGTAGTTAAAAAGAAACGTAAGAAGCTTCCTCCGGCACTACAGTTTTTGACCTATAGCCTTTTGCAAAAGTTCTCAGGCTTCGTCGCGCCCGGTTACGCCTGTGCTTGGTCCTTGTAGCAGGGTTTCTGGGGAACTTCTGGCACGACAAGGCTTGACCAGCCCGAGAGCGCTTCGCACCCTCTGAGGTGGCGTAGCGCTGGGGAAACAATACGTGCACCCGTGAATGGCCTGGGTCTGCTCTGGTCCCACAGACAGCTGTGGCTGCGTGGTGCAAGGTCGACGGTTCGATAAGCGCTGACGCCGATTACACACCGGTGAAAATAGGTACAGGCGACTCGGGGCGTGCTGTGCTGTGCTTCTCTTTTTTTTTATTGTTTGAAACTCTTGGGGAGAACACCTCAGTCACAGTCCTGAACTCCGACCCTCGTTGAGAGAGAGAGAGAGAGAGAGAAAAGCACTGCGATAACATCCTCCTCAATCTCGAGGCACTAAGGCTAATACTGTGGTTCCACGTTGAACACACCATCGCATCGCATCGTCTGCAATGGCTAGATATCTCTTCTAACCTTGAGTACATTCGTCATTCACCTGCATGTCCTTGACAAATAAAAAATAAAATGAAATGGAAGGTACTACCTACAAGGAAATGTATAACGGTTGCGGGTCTTCTGACACGTCGGGATTAAGAACGGAACCATTACTTCCGGAGCTTGCGAACTTCGCTGACATTGTGACGGAGGCTATTTAGGGCGACGCTGTTGTGATTTACCCTTTGCTTGAGGACCATTGAACACATTAACCATACTCCACAGACGCACTTTTCGGGGTATTCAAACTTTGCTAGCCTCCGCTATCATTTTAGTGGGCCTATAGACCAACTTCTCGCGTCGCAGAACTGCAACGATACTCGGCATTTGGGAGCTTGCTTCCTCGCCGCAAAGAGCTGCAGTAGCTCGTGCTGCACAGACCGACCACCGAGCCAGCGTTTCAAATGAAAACTGCGCTGTGGCGGCGCCGTCTACAGCATTCGTGAATACAATTGCAATTGCCACAACCGTCTGCAGTGAGAGCAGCGAAGGTAGCAGACTTACTGTCGCTTGCTCTCGGTACTGGAAGTGTGGAACAATAGAAAAATTGCTAAACGGCTTCGTTTACTGGAGGCCACGCGACGAAATGACCTAATGCGTCATATGAAAGGAGGAAATAGCAGTTGCGCAACCTTTGCTAGCTGTAATAAGGGGCAAGATACTTTCTTGCATATTTTTTTTTGCCTGCCGAGACGCCCACGTGGCTCAAAGCAGTATGGTCACCAGGCGTGGGCAAGGCTCCTTTACCCATTTTATACCTACCTCAACACATTCAGGCTTGTGTAACGGACAGCACAGTTTTGATCGATACACAGTCCCGCGTGTCGGTGGTCTCTCGATGTACGGTGCACAGTACGTAACATGCCACCGCGAAAAAAAAAAAAGAAGTCCGTGCCAGGAATGTGATTAACTTTCGGGGTAAGCATGAGCTCACCAGAAGAGATAGCGAACGAAAGTGTTTGTTTCTTTATTTGTTATTTCATTTTGTTAACGCAATCGGCGCATCTAAGACGCCGCTTTACACTGCCTTCAGCTCGTTTCTCGCGTCACGTCACTATATGCCTTGTTCACGCCAGTTTGAAATATTGCTGTCCCCACGTATTGCGTTGGTGTGCCGTTACGTGTTAAGTGAGTGATCCAATTTGACGGGTGCGTACAGACACCTCTGATGCTTTTAAAAGCGCCTATTTAGATTCACAACCTTGTACAAGTTTCAGTAATCTGATTAACCACACCCGATTACACAGGTAGAGTGATTGATCAGTCTCAGGTTGAGGCCGATCGAAATTTCCACATCCTTTTGGTTTGTTTGTTTACCGTGACCGCACCAACTGCATGATTTTCACTCCCAGATCAGGATAATAAATGTTTTGAGGGAAATATACACATAAAATTTCTATCTTACAAAATGACCCATAGATGTTATCGTATACCAAGAATCTACTTTTGCAATGATGCAAATATACGCCCCATGAAAACTTCAGAAGCTCTTTTGTACGACATTTAGAAAGCCTTGAAGGTGAGCGGAAGTATGCAAAAACAACGTATATGACACTGGAAACTGCGATCGCTCATACAAAAAAGAACTATTACGATGAACGCAAGTGAATGACGCTGAGGGTTGGACAAAACCCAAATACCAAATGATTGGCACAGTAAGTGAACGTTCCATGCTTACCAGTGCACTACGACGAGATGAGATAATTATTTTACGCGTGGCATATCACGGCCTGTTTACGGTGGGCGTAAGTGTCGGAAACGCCGCTCCCTCTCCGCCTTAAGACATCCCCTATCCCGTTACCGGAACCAGTGGCTTTGACCTGCGGCTGATCGCCCAGCTGTGTGGTCCCGTGTGTACGTTGGACGGCTTCTCTCTGCCCAGTGCTTGAGTGAACATCTATTTCACTGCGAACCCCACCACCGATAATGTAACGCGCACGATTCCTGGCCAACTTGCACCCAATCGTGGCTCCCCTACCGCCTCTTTCGGTTCGCGCTAAGAGAAACGCTGAATACGATCGCAAAGAGCTTAAGCGATTATATCCGATAAGCGATATAGTTTTCCTGACCCCTTCAGTGAATAATTATTATGGACTGTCAATAAATATGTCAGTTGCATAATTTTATTTCAAAGCGCTGGAGACTGCAGTGAAAGAAAGTCAGGATGGTAGGACGACGCTGTGTGCATTTTCTAGTGAGCTCTTATAATAAGAGTAATCAGTCACTCAGCTTTTTTTTTATTCAGAAGAATTAAAATTACCGGATCACAGCACATACACAAGTTAATAATGCACTGCAAGCATTCGAGGCAATAAATTAATTTTTCATTGTTTCCGACGAAGTGCGGTACGTCGAACGTCTCGTTGAACGTGGTAGTGCCTTAATAAAAGTGGTCGTCTGTAGCATTATACTCAATACATTGAAACGAAATGTAACACTGAGTACAAAGGGGATTATGTTTACACAGTTCTTTTTTTCTTGCCGCCAGTGGACAGACCTAACAAAAACAAGTCGTGTACATTTCATAAGTAAGTCACTGCGCATATTTTGCCTGCCATGCTTACATGCAGTTTTATTCAGACATTATGCCGCATGCCAACACAGGCAAAAAAAAAAAATAGAGTGGCTGGGGTTAAGCATGGTTAGACACGGTTCTTCACTGCTTATTCACTGCGAGCTATGTCGGCAGGGTGCTCAGACTCAGCCTGGCACCTGCGGCGAAGAGTTGACGCTCTCACACCGGCGCGTGCTTCACCCATTGCGAGACTGAGTGTCCACGCGCCACCGAAGGGCAGCTGTTAAAGGCGCTTTTAAAGTCCGACGTTATCGGCGCGCGGGTGAGTGTCGCTCGACGCCGGGCGCGTCGAAGCGCGTTCACAGCGTTCCGTTGCGTTGGCTGCGCCAGTGCGTCGAACCATTGGTCGAACTGTAGACGCTGTTGCTCCCGCAAAGTGACGTAACGTGTGTGCGCGCTCACGTTACGCCGGACTATATTTAGCCCTTAAACCCTCGCTTCGTCACGCGGTACACTGCGGCGAGGCTCGAGCGAGCGCAGCTGCGACGCCTCTCTGCAGCGGATCACGTGAGGTGACGTCACACTTTCACACTGGCGCGCCGGCGGTTGAAGGTCAATTGCGCGCCGAGATTGACCTTGGGAGTTTTACCTCGAGGAGTAGAGCTTTCGCTCTAAAACAAGGTAGCGCACACAAATGTGTACACTGCGACTGCTGAAGAGGCTAATCAGCAGGTTCGGTGGCTTGTCCGCTATTGCAAATCGATGGTGGTGCGGAATCACGCCGAACGGCGCTCGCTTACGCGGTGCGCTCTTGGACCCTTTTAGTAGCGTTGCGCAGCTCAGCGCGAGGTGGCGGGTTCAGTCCTGGTCACGGCGGCGGCATTTCGATGTGGATGAAATGCAAGAACGCTCGTGTGCAGGGGCGCACGTTAACGATCCCCGGGTGGTCAAAATTATTCCCAAGTCCCACACTAAGGCGTGCTCATAATCAGATCGGTGTTTTGGCACTTAGAACATCTGACTATTATTTAATTTTTATTTACTAATTACCAAGTTAATTGAATCACTCGTTTAGTATTGGCACTTCGCCACATAATCGGTAATAACAAAAGTAGCCGGGGACGTTCTTCGTGGCGTCAGACGGAAGAGGTACGGTGAAACAGGAACTGGCGGGCGTACGTGACATATTCAGAGTAGGCCGGCGGGGGAGACTGTCCTTGGGGAACTACTGCCAAAGGTTGCACACTCGACCTTGCTCCTCGCAGTGCGGGAGTAAAAACGACCGCTCAAACACGCCCAGGGTGTCTGACTGCCACCCCGTTCCGGTTGAAGCATGAAAAGCAAAGGGTGGTGTACGTGAGGTGGCAGTGCTTGTGCGGGCAGTGTCAGTCGGTCGCTCGGTCGGCGATGAGCAAATCATGCACCCCTGAGGGGGACAGCGAGCCGGTCATTCTCTCTCGCACTTGCCACTGCGTACGGTTACAGTGACAGCCACCGTATCCTTTAAACGGAAGCTGTTTGTCCTGTTAATGGAAACCGTTTCCCGAGGTTGGTCGACCAACCGCAGGTCGCGTCCTGTATTCCCTTTAATTCCGCGGCGTATGGATGCTGCGCGGTCGACTAAAACGACGAGTAGGAACCCGCTTCGGCGTGTTCAATGTGTGTACACGACCACGAGAGGCGTTTATAAAGATAACAGCAGCATAGTATAATTGCTTCGTAGCCTGCAAGTTCCCGGACAGTGCAATAAAATAAGAGGGATAAAGAAGACTGCGTTGAAGGAGGTCTAATGATGTACGTGAATGCAATTCTGCAAGTAATTGGAGTAGTTTTGTGACGCTCTGGCTTTCCATTAGCAGATTAGTTGGGACGCTCTCTTTGCCACACAAACCGAACAAACCTTCCTACTAACAGAAGACACTCCGGTTACTGTATACGGAAAAGTGTCCACGAACTGTGTACCGACGTGCGACAAAGGCAAAAGGGGACGACCCCTGTGACCATCGGGTTAAGCGCTCACGTCGGCATGCCGGGCCCAAGAGAGGATGGAACGGATGCTTAAAATGCTGCCGACACGGCCTCTTTAGTACGCCTTCGGTTGGCACAACGCTTTTCGGAGAATGGGGAAGCCGCGAGTTCCGCAGCCCCGCTGAAATTCCTCGTTCGCAAACGGGAGGCGGGGTAAACAACACCTTTTCCCAAACAAACACATGTTTCGAGCCCCTGCCGCATGCCGAAGGACAGCTTCTTACGTTGGGGCTCTCTCGCCCGCGTCCCTGTATTGTTCGCTTCCTGACGAACGCGCATTTTCGACCGTCCCCTGGCCTTCACTCCGCTCTTCTTCCGGTTGCGAGGGGGTTGGACTGGGGTTCGAAAATGGAAAGTGCAGGAAACAGCAGAAACCCAAGTCGCCGATTCTCACTGGTTCCTGGGGTGGCGGTTGTCTCTCTAGCAGAGAAACAGAGTGGTTCAGTTACTTTTCGAGCAGTGTCGCAGAGAGGACCGGGACCACGGAAGTCATAGAAGGACGCTGGTTCCTCGCGCTGTCGCAGGTGGACACCATGTGCGGCCAAATTTGCACTCGAGTGAGATTTATTGTTTCTTGAGATTTTTGTTCCAGCTACTGTGCTTACGAAAGAAAGGCCACTCATGACGGTCGGCCGGAGTGCGTTATAGCTTTCAATTTGAGGATGCAACGGTCGAAGTGGGTAATGGACGTCGAATAGTCATGGTCACCTGACTGACGCGCACGCGGTGCAGCGAATGCCCTTGTCATGCTAATTGCGCTCACTTTTTGCTGTTGTCGGTGGTGTGATTGCATGACCCTCTCCTTGGTTAACAAAGTGTACAGGACATTGCCGCGGTAATAGATCGCTGGCATCGTGCGCAGCATCCCGAGTACACACGTTAATCATGTAATTAATTTGTTTGGTTTTATGTGCCAAAACGACGACCTAAGCATAAGGCACGCCGTGGTTGGGGGCTACGGATTAATTTTGACCGCCCGGGGTTCTTTAACGCGCACCTGCTGCACGTTACACGAGCGTTTTTGCATTCGGCCCCCCTCGCAAAGCGGCCGCCGCGGATGGAGTCGAACCGGCGACCTCAAGCTCAGCGGCGCAATGGCATAACCGCTGGGCTACCGCGGCGGGTACTAAACACGTTGTTTGCTTTACGCGTTCACGAATTACCTTGCCAACGCAGGTTGCCAGTATCTTAAAGCAGCGACCACATCAAATGCCTGGCTACCCCTATGCGCCACTGGCGAGGCGTAGCGCACGGTTTGTAATTCAGAAAAAAGAAAAAGAAAAGCATTGTGAAGTTCCATCCTCTTTCACGTCCAGCCTTTGCGTAAAACAGTTGTGACATTGGTGTGGTATCCTGTCAGAATCGTGCGTATCTAACGCGTGTCCCATCCGTGACTCATACGAAGAGCGTTGTTGAGTGAGCTCACATATCATGGACGAAACTTGCCGGAGCTGTACAGTTGCTTGCAAGTACTTACGTGTACTATCTATTCCGCGGTGCAGATCATCACCTCCCACAGCACAACGGTCCAGCAGCAGCAGGTGGTGCAAAAAGAGTCCGAACAAGCCGCAAAGCCAGCCTTCAAGACTGAAGTGGTCTGGCGGAATGTGGCCGTGTTCGCCATGCTGCACTCCATGGCCCTCTACGGCCTTTATCTGGCCATCGCGCGCAAGGTCATGTGGCAGACGGCGATCTTCTGTAAGTGACAGTGCTGCTTTTGTTCGCTGCTAAAGCTTTCGAAGCTCTTGCCTGTGTGATCAATTTCGAGTGTAACACATGCAAGCGGGCAAAACGCAGACGAGATCTGCTGGCTTGAATTTCGCCTTGAAGTCAAACTTCAGGGAGAAAGCTGCTAACTCTATATGCACCATAATAGTTCCCTTTAACTGAGTGATTCATTATCGAGGAGACTGCTCCAAAACAGTTCTTGTCTAACTCGCTAAATGCCTACAGTATTGTTTTTATTCTGCTTCATTTTTTGCTGGTGTAGACTATTGCGAGAGCAAGCTTTCGAGCTTGAAACAGGGTATTCCTGGCTCTCCGGACATTTTCGCAACAATCGTAAGTGCACTCACGTGCACATAGATTTTTATAAACGAAATAGGGAAAGTATAAAAATTCTTTATAACCTGAGGTTGTTTAGTTAGTTTTCTTTAATGCAGGTCTTTTGACTATAAGACCTCCTGCTGTATTCAGAGTCGCCTTTGCGATGTGTTTTGCAGATTTATTACAATTTAAAAATTGAATCGAAATTGAAATTCCGTATTTCATAGTCATAGATGCGCTACAAGATATACTCGTTTTCTGAATTTAAGTGACTGCGCAGGCTTCTCTTTCTATCCTCGAAGTATAGGCACTGCACTCGAATTATCCATTGTTGTTCTTGTTAACCTGTTTCTTTTCTTTTCTTTCGCCGTATACCTGTGTAGCACTGGGACGCGGTATTATAGACATGCGTGCTTGCTGCATCTGGAAGTGACGACAGCGTTGAAATACATGCGCAGTTTAAGAGAAGACATACTTCTCTGAGCTCTCTCGTGTGCCTTACGCCTGTCGCTTTTCATTTTTTCTTCCAGCCTTATTATCTTTTTTTTTGCAAGCTTTCTGATGCTGCGCTTGCACATCCCACTCACGGTTCGCAACTTCTTGCAGCCTTCGTGTGGGGCATCTGCGCCGGCCTCGGTGTCACAGCCGGAGCACACAGACTCTGGTCGCACCGCGCTTACAAGGCACGTTTCCCGCTCCGGGTGGTGCTTATGATCTTCAACTGCATGGCTTGCCAGGTGAGTCTCACAAGCACACTTAGTGCACCACGCACACTTCACGCGCGCACACACACACGCGCGCACACGCGCGCACGCACACAGAGAGATTAACGCAAGCCGGGACCGTTTCGGGTGCGCTACGAAGCAGAACAACACGCCGTGAATCGACGCTACCACAGCGGTCAAGGCACTGTGCTCGTGATCCGAGGACCACGGCATCAGGAGCGCAGCGCCTGCCCTTGCAGTTCCATTCGGCCAAAGTAGGCTGGCAGCCTGTGTGACGTCGGTGGTCATCCGAGGCAGCGGGCACAGCCGCGTATGATGCATGGACGTTTTTGTGCGATCTTCACCTCTAGTATGTTTTGCAAACAGCGCAATAAATGTTCGCTTACGCTATAGGCTGAGCGGGAAAAATTCAATGGTGTTTCAGTTCTTCGCATGCGCAGAACTGCCAACGCTTTCTCGTGGGTATGCGAGGTTCCCTTTCGCATACGCAAACCATTTATGTCCGCCATACTTTTAAAGCTCCTGCAAATATTAGACGTGCCTTCACTGAACAGCGTGCTGAAATAAAATTTTAAGGGGACAATAATATTTCTGCACCCTTTTATAAGACAAAATTTAAGCATTCCCCTTTCCCCCACCCCCAGTGTAGGGTAACAAACCGGATGCTGTTCTGGTTGACCTCCCTGCCTTTCCTACCCTTGTTTTCTCTCTCTCTTAAGCATAGTTTTAGCAATAAGGGTGTCCCAATTTTGCAGTGTTGCAAGAAGCCTTAATGAGCTTCGAAACTGCACCATCAGAATGGGGGGAATAATTCTAAAGAAATCGTGATGTAAGCACCTCTTTCGATATGGCAAAGAAGATTTTCCTTGTCTTTATAATTATTACTATTATTATCATTTTTTGCGTGCGTGTGTGTCTGCTTAGAAGAAGTGGTTTGTTACTGCAAGTCACGCGTACGTGAATGCTGGAATTTAACGTTCATCGCCAAGCGTGTCCACCCTGTCCTCATCTCGTAACGTCCTCCTTGCCTACACTGCCACGGTCACTTCTACGCTCGAAAAACTGGACGATAGCCCCTTCACCGAGAAACAATGTTCTAGGATACTGGGCCAGACGGGTTTCGGCACTCAAGGCCTTAAGTGCTCTGCTCAAGTTCTTAAGGGATCGTGAATTGCGAGACAGACTTTCAAAGTTGTAGCCTGTAGCATCGCGTTTTTGTGCGAATTTTTTTCAACAAGACCTCTGTGTTCTGTGCGCCTTCTCTCGTGTCGTGCGTTTCTTTGCGATAAATACTATTGACGAGAATTTTTCTCACTTTATTTTTTTTTATTTGTTTCTTCCTTCACCTTTTGTTCCCTTTACCCCTTTCCCCAGCACAAGGTAGCCAGCCGGTACTTACACTGGCTAACCTCCCTGTCTTTCCTTCTCTCTCTCTCTCTCTCCAACGACTATCCAATCTTTTTCTTGAAACATTCCCGCTTGTTTGTGCTGATCTCTTCCTCGACGAAGCCGCCGCCGCCGCCTGCGATGACCAAGTTCCGTGCGCATTGGTGCTCCTGCAGCACAGACACTTATGCGCTCTCGCGATAGTAGCAAGTCTAACTCTGGTGGTAATAGTAAATAAAAAAAATAATAATAAACAAATAAACAAACAAACAAACTGTCATCACCACACAGAAGCAAGCGCACTCGGCGCGTTGATGTGATTGAGCGTGAGCGGAGATGTCGCGCGACCCGGTTACGTGGGTGACGCGAGCACGCCGGGCTTGCAATATTGGCGCAAGCTCCACTGAGGTCGAAGTAAGCGCTCAGGCGCCCAACTTGGCGTGCAGTATGTATGTGTGTGGAGCGCATGAGGTGAACCTCCAACAGCAACCGTCACGATGACCAAGAGCGGACCACCCGAATTCGTAATGCTGCGCAATTGGCTGCTTATTTGAAGGGAGTCTCCGGCTGGGTGTATCGAATCAAGTGCATCGGACCGATTGCCTCGAGGCGTCGGCGTCCTCATGAGTGGACGCGCTGCCGTCGTAAATAGCCGCTTGCCGAGTCCTAATCGAGTGCTCCCGCTTACTAAAATTTTGTTGAGAGAGAGAGCATGATATGTTTTGCTCACGATTTTTTCGCTGCTGACTTCTGGTCGCGCTCTATATCGACAAAAGTGGGCCCACTTTGGTTGCACGAGGCATTCAACGAGTATATATAAGGACGCCGTCCGGCGTGGTTTGTTTATCTTAAGCCAGCACGATTAACCCCGCGTCGTCACTTGTTAGACATTGTCACATCATTTCGTCTCCTAAAAACAGTCGGGCCTGTTTGAAACGGTACAAAGAGAGGGCGAGTACAGGGATGTTCCGAAAGTAAGTTTCGTCGTTTATTTTCACACGGAGTCTTTATTGCAGAAATAATAACAATAAATAAAATACACCGTGTCATCATGAACTACACACCTTGCACTATTTCTTCACATGGTCGCCACCGACATTGAGACATTTGTCGTGGCGTGCAATCAGTTTGAAGAAACTACTCTGGTAGAACTCAGTGCCCTGCGATGCAAGGAATTGTCGCACAGCCTGCTCCACCTCAGCATTGTTTTGAAAGTGACGTCCCTAGAGCGCGGCTTTCAATGCCCATTCATGTGCCCATTCATACGTGCCCAAATGTGCCCATTCATACCGGAAACAGCACACGTATGTTTGCAATCGTGATTTGTACTGGAATAACCTCGGCACGCCGCTCTGCTACTCTCTTCGGCGCTCTGCGCATACGTCGTTCCTCCTCCGCTGACGCTCTTTCCGTCGTTGAACCAGCAACGGGCTTGGTTCTTATGGCGATTGTTTGATTCACCTGGTTTACCGTCTTCTCTTTAAAAAAAATGGTGAAACTTATACTTTCGTAACGTGCCTGGCAGAATGGGCAAGGAAAGCGCAGTACAAGCCCTAAATACCCGCCGCGGTTGCTTAGTGGCTATGGCGTTGGGCTGCTAAGCACGAGGTCGCGGGATCGAATTCCGGCCACGGCGGCCGGATTTCGATGGGGGCGTTATGCGAGAACACCCCTATGCTTAGATTTAGGTGCACGGTAAAGAACCCCAGGCGGCCGAAATTGTTCAGCAGTCCCTCGCCATGGCGTGCCTTATAATCAGATCGTGGGTTCTGGCGCGTAAAACCCCATAATTTAATTTTTAAGCCCCGAAAAAGAAAGTGCGCTTTTCTATTTCCCGAGTTCAGACTCAAACTGGAAGGCATAAGTCATAAATGTCGTTTGAGTAGTCCCATTCCGTCTTATTTGTGTCTGGCTTGTTGCAGAAAATAAGGGCGGGGGGCCTTGATTGCAGCAGGCCGCGAAGGTGGAAAACGATGGAACGCGACGGCATCCGAAACAATATTGGCGTTCAATGCATTAGAGCGCATAAGTACTTCCGAGGCCCTTGTAGCATGTGTGAATGTACGTACCTGGGGAGATGCAGCGCTTTTTATTTTTAGTACGCGTACAATCCTTTCATAGAGTGGCCGCATGCTTACAGACGCCGTCCTGAAATACCCATTTTATGTCCGCGCCCAATATTATGCTCGGAGGAGACCTTCATCGATGACTCAAATGACCGGCTGCTAATTTGGTAGCTTCCTCTGCCTTGAGGACGTTCGAGGACATTTTTTTTTTCTCTCTCTATTTTAACGAAAGGCGAAAATTGCAATAATTATCCGTCTGGGAGAAAGATAATCGTTATCAGCGGTACTTTTGCGCTCCCGCCTCTGTTCCGTAAGCGGTTCCGTGAAACCGGGTGCACGCTTCGATCTGTCGTTCCTCCTTTCTTTTCTCTTTCTTTCGTTTTTACCTAGCGTAGCATGTTTGAGAAGGTTGGCGGAACCATCACGCAGCAGCCAGACCGCCGTATATTCCCTGCGCATGAAGGTAGTATTGTTAAGGGAAAACTAGGGTGTAGTGGCGTCTGCGTCAACTTGCAGCTACAGGCGGCCGCACCCCCAGTACGCCTACGGTGGGGCGCGACTCCCGCGGCGGACGGCACAGCAGCCGTGCTCTTTTCTCACCCAAGGAGAGCCGAGCCCGTTGCGTGGAATGTAGGTCACCAGTGGCGGCACTCCCCTTCTCTCTCACCTTCCCGTCGCACCACTCGCCCCCAAGCGAGTGAATGACCCGAGTCGGCACTGACCTTGCGTACTGCGAGACTCTCCCTCGCGGCTTTTTTTTTTCTCTCCTTTTTTTCTCTCTCGCTCACCTAACGCCGAGCAGTGCTCCTGATTGCGCTACTTTGCAGCTACCATTAAGAGCTGTGGGCCGCGTCCGAGCACAGAAATCTTGCCGACGCTGCCAGAGACCAAGCGCATGGCATTTCCTACACGTATTACGCATTACTTGATAACCAACTCCGGCGCTAGGTTCTGCGAGAGAACGGTGGTTCTCCGAGCACGGTGGTTCAGCCATCGTGGGAATGACGTTTAGTAGGTCGATTTGCCTAAACTTCGTCCTTATGGCTTCAAACGGCTTCGTTACTTTGCAGTTGATGATGTTCAACAATATATTGCGCTGTAAAGTAAGCTCACCAAAATGTGTTGGTGCGACGTGTGACTATCACGGAAAATTGGCTTAATTTTCGCTCTTGTGAACACACCGACAAAATTGCACTGGTCATGAGATATGGAGGCGCATTATAGATGCATCGACTTACGTTCACAGAAAAGCATGACGCCAGAAGACGGACTGAATGTCTTTACAAAAATCTTGTGCACTGTGAGCCCGATAGGGCAAAGCTGGCCGAAGAGCTACATGGGCAATAACAAAATGCCGGAAACAACAGGCAGAACCCTACTGTTTGTTTAGCGATGAGTATTACTAATGTTTTTGCCGATTTGCGAAAAGAAACTGTGCTCAACAAGGCGTCAACGACACAGTGAAATAGCAAAAGAAAGAAAGCTTATGCAGAGCGTCATAGCTCACGTCTTTAGTGATGCAATATCCACTTCCTGATCTATCCCACTCACAGTCGATGCCGTCAGCAGCTCATACTTCGGTTTTTCATTAAACCTTACACGATCACTCGGTTTACCGTACAATCGCTCAGTAATCGCGTGTAGCTCGCAAGGCTCGCTGTTCGCACCCTGTCGTCCGTTGCTTCTTTAATTCTTTCCTTTTTTTTTCTTTTTTACCACCTTGCTCAAAATAAACGTCGCAGTTTAAGCCTTGTATAATAACGTTCCTCATAGCGACCAGTTCGGTCAGCGAAGGTACTGGCCGTGGATATTTAGTTTCGCACCAACTCTCTCAGGAACGTGCATGTGGGCACGTACTTTCGGCCTCAACTTCTCGAAGGATGGCCAGTGTTCTGGGACTTCTTGAGGTGAATATGCCGCCCACTGTGAGAAACAATCGCAGGACGGTCCCGTACATTCCCTTGCTTCTTAATCGATCGCTTCTTTTTGTTGCATCTTTTTCCTCCTAAGGGTTTATCGCCTCGGGGTTCACGTTACCAAGCGCGTGTGGCCGTTGTTCCGTCGTCCTTCGCAGTGTTCTCACGGCCGGGTGTTTTCGACCGACCTTGGGAAGCTTAAGCAGGGAGACCTGCGGCACTCCGTAGTATCCGCGGCGGCGGCCCATACGCCCGCAGACGTTATGCCTGCATTTTTCGCCCGAATTGTGCGCCGATGTTAACACGGGCCGACACAAGGCCGAGAAGGTTACCATAAATCAGCTAGTGGTCAGAAATCAGCACTGCATATATCAGACACACGGAGCGCACGTTCGAGTGTTAAAAATAATAAAAGGAAAAAAAGAAACTTGGCTCGAGAAGCAACCGTACATGGGACACACCCTGCGAAAATGCACGACACATGAAGAAGCACTGCGGGAGGCATGTGTCTCGTGTATTCTAATTGTTCTGTCGCTTATCTTTTGTTAGCTTTACACTGCATGGTACGTGGGCCCCTATACCTTAGCCCGTTCAGTTCAGCTGATTTGCATGAGCAGATAGCCCCCCGTCTCTTTCACACGTAGGGTAGTAAACCAGACATAAAACTTGTGTATCTTCCTGCCCTTCCTTCATTTCTCTATCTCTCTCTCTCTCTCTCTCTCTCTCTCTTGTTGCCGCAGTAGGGAGATGATGGTTTCAATCACGCAAAGATTTGCCAGCGCTTGCTCATGAAATATGCCGGCCCGTGAAAGTGTTGTAGACTATGGAGGTATAGTCACTACATGAAGAAAGAGAAGCTAATTTTCAACTATAGTTCACTTTCGCGAACAAACAGTCACGGTAAGCTCTTAAGAGCAAGTGATCGCTCGCACTTCACTTGGGATCCCTATGCTGTGGTTCCAAAAACTCTGAGAAGGTTTCTCGGCAAAGCAACAGAAGCCAAAACAAGAAAAAATAGCACTCTCTTGCATAAGTTTCGCTTTTCTGCTTTCCAATACCCGGAAGTGTTCACTTACTCTTCACACTTCTTTCACATGCTTGCGGGCGGTAAAGAGGTGATGCCAAAAGGGGGACTTTCTGCAGCTTCACGTAGCGTGTTTGCTGCTGACAAGAAGAGGCCAGCGTCAATACTCCGACAAACGAATTGGTCGGGTTTTCCTAAAAGCGCTTAGTCTGTTTTCACAGAAGTTTCCGCGAAGCGCTCTGACGACTTCAATCGAGCGCAGAGAAAAGAATACGCCAGGAAAAAAGAAAGAAAGAGCCGCATTCAGCTAAGAAACTGTTCCACGGGGCTAATGGAATCTTAAGCTTCTGTGTAGGGTCTGTCATATTTCGAAAGTCCAGTCGCGACGCGACGTCATGTAAAGAAGTTCCTCGAGCGTTAAAGGAAAACAAAATTGTGCAATGAATGACGCAGAGCATCTAAGAGTTCTTGCATGCACTGCGCGGAACCGTGAAAGAAATAACGCGCTTTTGCGATGCTTTAAATAGCACTAGAAGATACTTTCGCCCATCGCATATAAAGCTGCTAAAATTCGCCGCTTCTGCTCTGGGCACGCAAAAATGATGTCCCCCCGGCCCCCTCCCATTTCCCCCCAAAAATGAAGCTCGTTGTGCCTGCTTGAAAAGAAGCTACATGGACTGACAAAATACGAACAGCCTATAGTAGCTTTCCTGGCGGGACTACACTGATCAGGTATTTTCCACCCACCGATATTCGACTTTTCGTGACATGCAATAAACACACTTTGGCACTATGGCTAAATGGGGTTCGTGAAAATGCGCCTTAGCTAGACACTTCCATTCGTACTTAGTATGTTAACCTGGGTTGTCCGCAGTGCAATGTAGAGCGGCTGCCAGAGAGAGATGTCATACTCGGGAGACTACGCCTACTCTTTTTCCCGTGGTGCTGCAATGTTCTGCCCATCAGAACTGGTAGGTATTACGCAGAATTACACAAAAAATAGACGCTCCCCAAATTACTAGCTTTCCATGTTGCCGTTTATCTTTCGCGCTGAGTATACACGGTTGAGGGCTGGAATCGACGTTCCTGTTTTTGTTAATACATTTTTTTTATAGCCCCTCTCACATTTCTATGGCCCAGCACACGCAGCGCTTCTAGTGATCATGCGACTACAGAGCCGAGTACCCCAGATGTTCCGTTGTTGTTCTGCTTTCAGAACGACCTGTACGAGTGGACGCGTGACCACCGGGTGCACCACAAGTTCTCGGAGAGCAACGCCGACCCGCACAACGTGAACCGGGGCTTCTTTTTCGCGCACGTCGGCTGGCTCATGTGCAAGAAGCATCCGGACGTGATGCGCAAGGGCAAGGCCGTGGACTGCTCGGACCTGCTCAAGGACCCCGTCATTAGGTTCCAAAAGGCGTACGTATACAGCACGCGCAAACAAACGAGTGGAACCGTCATTAATCCTGAATGACATCTTTGACGTATCACACGCCGTACCAGGAGAAGCAGGAAATGGCCCAGAGGGGAAAACAAGTGCCAGGTGCGCTGGTACGATGCAGCTACGTCGGGCGCAGGGGTACAGTGCGACATCAGAGGTGCGCGCATAATGTGACCGTAAAAACACACCATCGGCCCATGTGCAAAGCGTTATTTCGGGCGCTGATTAGGTAGTCATGTAATTTTTTTTTTCACTTCGTCCTTGCTCCACGTACCAGATCAAAACTCTTGTAGTTAGGCGTGATCTCGTTACTTGGAGTGGCATTTATGTGATGTGCGCCTTTCATGACTTTTTTGTTGTAACCATTCACATGCTTGCTAAGTTTGCTCAATGACAACTGTGTAGGGTATATTTCATCATTGCTTACCTCAGGGGTGCAGGGGTAAGGATTTTAGTGTCATAAACCTCCCTCCAACTACGCGTATTCCAAGACATTTTACTGTTACTTTTCGCGTAGGTGGTTTTACAAATGGAAGATCTGTCCCTATATTAGATATAACATGCAACTTAAGCTGAGAAAATTGATGCTGCCTACGTCGCCCAGCTGTAACGTTTGGGTGTTTTCCACTAATGGCCGAGACGTGGCTCATGTAACGGTCATTTGTTGCGACTAGCACTTGCAGGGGTCTCGCAACATGTGTGCTTGCTGGGACAGTTCTGGCCTCCGAGTAATTATTGATAGCAGAGCACACTGGCACGGTCCACTGCAATGACACTGGGCTGTCGGAACCTTTACCGGGGTATCCCTAATTACAGTTGTATTGCCCTATAAACTTTCATCCCGTACTAAGACAACGTACAATGATCCAACGGGATCATGTTGTACTATCGTGCTTATCAACTATATCCTGAAAATTGACACAGAGGTTAGCGCAGTAAGCTTCCTTGGCAACATGTCAGTTGTACTGGTAGAATGCGCCACACTGAACTCATCCATGTAAGTTTGCATACCGCAATCACTCGCTGTGTTACGAGGACACACAGACGTTGCAACAGTAGGCGCGTTTCAAAATATATGGAAAAATATGGTAGTTTGTCATGCTACTCTGGTGTCGACACCTTTATTGTGATTGTGAAATACACAGGGAACGTAGGCTTTTTTTCTGTGAACGGTGATTAAGGCGATTACATTAAATATGTTCTTTTACAATATTCGCAAATATAGCAGCGCTCAAGCGCAGACTTCCAGCGCCGACTTCCAGGCTAAAACCGCCTGAAGCAACAGGACCACCACGTTAAAGTGAGGTTGCGCGTCGCACCTGACTCTGTTTCCCAGCCTTGAGAGCGTAATCTGTACATGACCACGTGGTGCTTTTGTTACCTTCTCAGTTAACTTTATTGGTTGTCTTTTATGTGGTACTTAGCGGCCTTACAAGTTCATATCTCGGAAATTTCTTCGCTGGAACGGCTGAACATGCATCTGTGGGAGCATATGCAATAAGTTCAGAACGTAGATATTGCTCGCGCTGCTTGATGCGTCTGTCGATTGCTCCTGAAAGCCGGAAGGCCAGGTAGAAATCTACAACTGCATCTCTGTATCGCAAAATAGTTTTTGTTCTTCATTCGAACTTGCGAGCATTCCGCCTTTCGTTGTTCTGTGTACTTATCGACATATTTATTAGGAGAAACTCACGAGGACTTATAGGGAGTTATTGGCGGTCACGTTCCCTTGGCAAGCAGGTTGCCTGACATTTGTTGCCGAAGTATTGCAGGCCCTTATCATGCTACCAGGGCTGTTGCCGAGCCCTGTAGATGGACTCCTGTAGCAAGGCTCTCGCTCAGAAGCTAAAGAAAAATTAAGAACGGTATCCTTCTTACTGCTTATAGCGTCGTATCACTTAAATAGTTCCAAGTGGCTCGTCAACAGTCCTGGTCATTAACCACCGTTATATTTTCGGCGTAAATGTGGAGAAGACGCATCAGATATTTGATGTAAACCGTTACCTACTTCGTCTATTAATTTCACCTGCTCTCTCTCTCTCTCTCTCGTTTCCGCAGCTACTACGTGCCGCTGACTACCTTCTTCTGCTTCTACCTGTCGAGCGTGCTGCCGCACCACCTGTTCGGCGAGTCTTACTTGGTGGGCTTCTTCGTCGCCACCATGCTGCGCTACGTGATATCGCTAAACTTCACCTGGCTGGTGAACAGCGCGGCCCACCTCTGGGGCAACCGACCCTACGACAAGAACATCTCGCCGGCCGAGAACCGCTTCGTTTCGTGGGCCGCCATCGGCGAAGGGTTCCACAATTATCACCACACGTTCCCCTGGGACTACTCGACCAGCGAGCTGGGATGGAAGCTCAACTTCACCACGTTCTTTATCGACACGATGGCCAAGCTGGGGCTCGCCTACGACCTCAAGACGGTGCCCAAGGACGTGGTCGAGAAGCGGAAAGCCCGGACGGGTGATCACAGCTACGACCACATGAACGGCCACAACCACCACCACTGACGACGAACCGACGAGTGCCAGGGCAGCCGGCTGAGCCCGCGTGAAAACGTTTTCGCGTCCGCCGCGTTGATACGTGGGTTGCCATGATATACTCTTCTCGCATCGCGGTTGCTCCTTTTTATTTTTATTTTGTCCCGCTGGCACTGCAACCCTGCTCATCGACACACAGCATCGGTAGCGACAAGACCTAAGTCTTCTGGAGTGCCTATCCATACTCGTGAAGAAGAAAGTGCTGTACTGTTTCTGATAATATTTTTGCATTAATTTCCGTTGGTTTTGTCCCACAGATTATAGCAATGAACGGTGATGCCTTAGTCGCATGCTGTCTTCTATGCACGATTTAGATGCGCTGTGATGATGCGGTCGGTATTTAAATCGGCATGAGCTTGATTAGAAGTTTCTGATATACTTGAGTCAGAGTGGCACGTCTTGTACCACGTCCACAAGACGGTAGCATTCAAAGGTTTCTGGGTGAAGCGAGTTATTTATACACAAGAAAGGATATGGCCGGACGCAAATTCTCAAAGTCAAGGGGGGAAAACAAGGTTGAAACCAGTGACGCTTCTGCCTTCTGAACTGATACAAGTGAGAACAGCAATGTGCGAAATGGTTGCTCAAGTATTCCTTCTTTAATATAATGGCTATCTTGCAGGTTCAAAACTATGTGACATTAGTTCCACCTGAGTGCTGCGAGCACTGTGCAATGCATTTGAGAAGCACTGCACCATGATATCTCAGCATAGAAGACAACGTGCTCAGTCAAATTACTTTTTTTAACTGGTCTTTGCATTTGTGTGCGTGCTTTTGACGTCGATTTGTGCCTGTGCCGATCGTGAAGGGTGGCCAATTGTTCACTCTTGCTCAAAACTTCACCGACGAGTGACGGGGTGTAATCAGTGTCCTTAGCTCTCCCTTGTTAAGGAAAACACACGTACACACCCGCCCACCTCCGACACAAATATATCTGAACGCCACGTATCACGTGCCTTATTACGTCTTTGTTTACGAATTCTGGACGCATCTGCGATGCATCGATTCCGAACATCGAGGTACATGTTTGTTTAGCTCCCAACTACACGCGGTGCGCTTTTTCGCTTTGTCTTTTGGCGCATTACTTCACTCATTCCTATCGTTGAGCAGACCACATAGTGTGTAGCATGACGTATGTCTGGCTTTCCTCAAGCTGTGGAGAAATCCAAACCAGGAAAACTATGAATAATAATGCGTCCTCGAGAAATCACCTCTCCCCATCCTACCCCCCTCCCGATTGCAGGCAAGTGTCCTTTTCTTCTCGTTGCGGAATTAGAACCATGTCGCTTAGGCTAGCGTACCAAACATGCGCATCGCTGTCCTATATTACTTTCCCTGTTGTTGCTTGCGCTTTATCATTTGCCATGTTAGCTCCTTCTTCCTGCAGCGCGCGTTATGTCCTCCTTTCCTTTATGCTTCTGCTCGCCCAGCCCGCCGTTATCTTCAGCATTTTTCTCTTACGTAGGTGTCTGGCAATGTTCTCTGGAGACATGCGAAGCACTATCGCGCGTTGTAAATACAGTTGATATGTGATTTAGTGAACAAAATCATATTATATGTTTGTACATACAGGAAGTGCATAAGACCGAGGAAAATAGTTTGATGTTTGACTAGCTAGAATTTGTCAAGCGAGATAGTTGCTGTGCTGCTCACGTAAAGTCGAAGTCTGAATAAAAAGATAACATTTACTTGTTTGTCCTCTTTGGCCTCACAGATGTGATAAACCTCGAGCAACCATGTATCGAAGTTACTCGAGGTTTATCCCTCTACGGCCGTTCTGTATTTGCACATGCATCACCGCACCACACCACACTCGTACCTATGCGTAGTACAGTGTGATTCCTTGGCTTAGATTGCAGAATGGAGGCCTGATAAGGCCGAAAATGCGCACAACTAGCGAAAATTCAACGACAACTGAAGCAGGGATTACCTCTATGAACATTGTACACGTTTTATGTTAAAGGGGCCCTGAACCATTCTTATCGAAGCCGGGAAATGCATTTGAAGTTCAATCAACCAGACTATTTCGGAAATACTTTACCGCAAGAACTTCTTCAATGCGTTCAGCAGAAGCGGAGTTATTGGCTATCAAACACCGTGCTTCCGCTCCTTCTTCGAGTATAAACCCCATGCAAGCGATCTTGCACGCGACAGCAACAAGCGACGCGATGGAGATGGCTGTCGCGTTCGCTCGTCGCCTGTAAGTCGTACCCCATGCGAGCGATGACTTCGAGCGACGTCTCCCCAGTGTTGCTGGTATGAGGGCAGCATTATAGGCGCCGAAACTAGCGTGACGCGTGCTTTATTAACTTAAGTTGATGTGTTTTACTGTAAAAAGCAGCATAAAATATTTCTGAAGGTCTTCCAGTAGGTTCTTATCTTTGCATGTGTAAAAATTCAATCGTTTGCTCGTTCCCGAAAGTACTTGAGTTATGTACATCCAGTTCCGGCTTCGCGCTATTGGCTAGTCGCTCATAGCACTTCCGGGCGACGAGCGACAAATTCTAGATATGCAGAACCTAGCGATATCGCGCGACAAGACCGAGCGATCTGTTCACGCGATGGCCCGATCCGTCGCTCGTCGCTGTCGCGCACAAAATCGCGCTCATGGGGTTTAGCCTTCAATGATTTGCACTGCGGAGGCAACGGCGGAGCTGGGGTTCCCACAACGCTCCGCCTACTGAACGCCACAGTGGCGCGCAGTTCAAATTTGCTTTTGGATGTTTATGTAGAGGCCGTTATTTCCGATTTTGGCACATACGACGCGCCAAACACGGTTTGTCCTCGGCGAGCCGCAGGGCGCTCAGCCAGTGGTCACGTCGCGGCACATCACGGCGGCCGCGGTATCTGCGCTACGTAGCAGACCGCAGCTACGTGCAACTGTTGAATTTAGCACGATAGGGCTTCAGTGCGCGCTCGCGCTCACATGTTCCTGTCCGGCTGCGCTACATGGTGCGAACCAACTTTGTCCTAGACCTGCTTGACCGATGGATAGTATCCACATCCAACTTGCGCATATTGAAGCACTATCAATAAGCTCACTTCGACGCGAAGTTTGCCAAGGCGTCTAACCAGGAGCGGCCACTAGTGAGCGCGCGCTTGCAAGCGTGCGTGTGGGCTGACCTTAAGTTTCGCGCGTTTCGAATCTATTTGAATGTCCAAACTAGTCGAAATTAGCGAGGCCCGACGTCTGCGACACCGACAAGCAGGGTGGGCAAAGTTTAATTCCTACGCAGGCGGCCGCGGTCGAGCGTGAGCAGACGATAGTCGGCTTCTTCCGGAAGTACGTAATTATTAACGAAATTCGAAAGCAGATTTTCGCTTAGTTCAGCGTCAATAAATATACACAGTCACACTAGGCAGAAGCGCACTGATGCAAAAACCCTTCTTGAATGATATCAGCTCTTGGTCAATTGCAGCCGCGTATGGGAATCGGCTATATTACGAAATAAAGCGACCATAAAAGAGTGAGGAGCAGGCTTCTGTTCGAAAGAGAGGTGACTTCTCGTTCCGCTTGCGAGCTCCACGCGCCGTACACGACTGCAAAATTTGGCTGAGATGTTCGCAGCAGCGTAAACTATCCGCGGGCTGTTTTTTCGCCAAGGCGGAGGGGTGGTTCGAGGCCCCTTTAAGGGAATAGAAAAGCGACTGGAGTATAGTCATACTCCACCTCACACGTCTATTGCAGCACTGTGGAAGCTGCAAGATTCCTTAACCAATAGGAAGGCCGACTGTCTCTCGATATGTGTTCATCAGCGCCGCGTTATCTGCTCAGCGGCTGCTGTATTCGCGGTGTACGATGTCCATGCGCAAATGTCCTAACATACCACGTATCGCTGTAACGTATCATGTACCAAGCAAAAATAAAACTCACCAATCCCACCATTAACCAAACAGTTACGCTGGGAACTGTATTGGACTGCGCTGGGATATTGCCTTTGTACGCCTCGTACGAAGGCAATATCCCAATCGTTCGCAGTGCAAGGCTGTGCTGCAAACGACTTCTGGGATGGAGTGTAGGCTTTGCCGTATCTTACACTAGTAAAGGACAGCTGGTGCACCACATGGCACCTGGGTAAATATATGGGGACGACATAATCCTACTACCAAACTATGAAGTGCAGGAGATTTACAGAGGCTTGCGAATGCCTACGGTAATGAAGCGAAATATCTCGGCTCTAATTTTAGCACAGAGAAATAGGAAAGTATGGTCTTCGAATTGAGAGACAAGTAATGAATCGGCGTCAATTCAACACGAAGTCACAGCCATAGTCAAGCAATATAAATGTCTGATTGTACCGTGCGTCTCAGCTAACGCTAGCCAAGCTTGTTTAAAAAAAATGCGTTAAAAGATAACGGTGCAAGATACGGCTATAAGACCTCTGATAACCGAGTACAGTAAGTCTTGAAACCGTATTTTGCACCGTGTTTCTTAAACCATTTTTCTTTTTCTATATATATAAGCAAAGGAAAGGCCTCCTCAAAGACTGACCAAGGAAAGCTGAGGATGATGAAGCAGCGGAAAGCGATTGAATTGAAAAATAGAGCACTTTAGAGCTACAGTGGGAGATTCACTATTCAAAGGATTGGTAAGACAGAGAGAGATAAGGAAGGCAGGGATGTTAAAGGGAAGCTGAAACACTTTTCGAAAAAAATGAGTTCTCTGCGGCATTCTACAGTTTTGAGTCCTCTGAACACGAATATCTCGTTCAAAAAGGGCGGAAACAAGCGCAAGCGGCTGTTTTTTCATGAAAACGCGCACCAGCGCCTCAGGGAATCGCGCGAACGCCGCTGTTGCCCGTGATTGGTCGGAGCCGCTGTGACGTCAATGGCGGCAGTCGCCGGTCGGCGCCGCCGTTTCAGAGCGTAGCACGCTGTTCTGTTCTGGCTTCATAGCTGAGTTGTAAGCATTATGGAACGTTCTCGCTGTCTCGGACAGCTTGTATTTTCGCCGTACATGTTCGAACCGACAGCCGATACGGAAAACGATGGCGGCAACGGCGGCAACGACGATGTTGAGTGTGCCAAAAGCGAGAGCGATGTGTGCGCCTTCTCGCGCGTTGGAAATCTTAGCTGTTACGTATGCTTTTTTTTTTTCATGTAGCTGCACGTTCCAATGACGGGAGAAAAAATGCGCTAAAGTGTCACTGGGAACTTGCTGCAGGAAGAATGCCGAAGCACTAACTTCTCATTAGATTGTAAACACGGGTACAATTCCGCGATGTCAAGCGCCTTGCCGCTGCTTGTCTAAAGTCCCGTGGTTTTCTGAGCGTTGATACACAATCGCGAACTTAAGTGCCGCTTTTCAAAGCACGCACATGCAGTACTGCGAGGGTCATGGAAGTTGCTTATCATACACATCCAGAGATGGCCAGAGATATTATATGTGCAATATTCATACTATGGTTCGACGACTTTGCGATTGTGGCTCAATCAAGAATCGGTATGCGTAATCGAATGGTATGCTAGTGTTGACATAAAGATATTAGGGAGTTTTAGCACCGCCGTGTGGTAAACACGATAACTGCAAGCGTACGTCGAATGTCACCAGGCAAGCCTATACTCCATTTCATGCCTCAGGTGCAACGCTGTGGAAGCTACGCACGAAGTCCGGTTACCAAAATTTATTACTGCGCGCGTTTCCGTCTATGGTTCGCAGCGTGCCAGCGGCGTTTGCTCGCGCGAGCATGCACGTGAAGCTGCCGCGACGGGCTGCAATTAAAGAATGCCGAAAAGAAAATTGATTTAAAAGAACGTGTCAGCAGCCGTATAAGTACACGGATTGTTTCTATGGGTAAATTCTTTTTTTTTTCATTCAGAACTGAGCTTATATATGAAAAGTTTTCTCAAAAAAATGGGTCAAGAAACACCGAACTTTTTCTAAGTGCGAACGCAGCCACTGGAAGAAGTATCTCAAGCCTCCACAGCGTTGCACCTGATGTATGAAACGGAGTATAGCAACGCTAGCAACAACGCATTTCCGCATTTGTCGTAAGGCTATCCGGCTATCGCGAAAATGGTCCGAGCACAGCACAGTTGATTTCGTCGGCACGAACTTCTCTCTCCTCACCGCACTGCGCTGCAAGCTTCTTGTCCTTCGGGAACCTGTGAAACACCACATAGTCTCGCCCGCGTGTGTTCGCGCAGCCGAATGCTGCACAGAACGAGGGCATGTTGGGCGCCCTTGGCTGTAGGCACTCACGCAGCACAGAAGGAAAGAACAGTTTACGAAAATCGCAAAACAAACGTGAGCGGCGGCGGCGGCAAATCTCTCGTAGCGTCGTTCAGTAAAGCGCAGGACGAAAAGAGGCATGCCAGCGCATGCCAGCACGCCGGTCCGGCAGCTCGGTCCCCACCAGTGACGTCATTCTCGCCGGTTCTCTCCTCTGGCAACCACCTCACACGGCGCTCCCGGAAGCGATGGGGGCGTGTCCGCGGGGGTGGTTTAGAAAACGATTTCCGCCCCTTATATTAAGAAAACGAAGAAAAAAATTTCGGAACCGTAAATTATTAGGTCTGTTCTTCCCAATCCCAGCAATTCATGGAAATTGAAAACCGTTTCAGCTTCCCTTTAAGCAGTCAAGATTCTGGTTGGCTACCCTACGCTGGGTGTAGTGAGAAGGGGGGAAGAGATAGAAGGGAGAGAAAGAGGGTATAGAGACGTGCACAGACAGCCGTTGAGTCAGAGCCGCTCGCGCAAAGCAGAAGTTCTGACAAAACACAAAAGTGCCTTCACTGCCTTCTGAGCCGATGATCGGTGGGGACGGTGCTATAGTACTGTCTGTTCATTCAGAGGACGATCATCTAGTTTCCTGTATGCGTTGGGCAAAAATTGTCTCTGTGCTTGAAATAAAGGACAGTGGCACAATAAGTGGTCACTGTTCTCCTCGCATCCTCAAACACCACGTGCAGGACTATCAGCCATTCCAATTAGTGCTGAGTAAGCTTTCCTGAAGGCAACTCCCAGCCACAATCGACACAGAAGAGGCGCTTCGCACCTGTGCATTCTTGTGCGCCTTGTATGTGCGGTATTCCACTCTGCTAAGGAGAGTGTGCGTGCTAGAATGCGAAGCTGTCTCGCAGCGTCGGTCCTTGAGAGAGGAATGGGTACGCAGCGTTCTTTCTTTGACGTCTGAGCTGCCTCATCTGCGTGATCATTTCCAGTGATACCACAAACTTGGTATCCATTAAAAGGAGATATCATGGCCTTTTTTTCTCAAGTGATGGACAAGTTCCACGATATCGCACGTGAGCTGATCGTGAGTTCCATGAAATTATGAAACCCGTTTATGTCGTTAAGGATCGTGAAAAGTGTATACAATATGTCCCAGCTAACACGCACCAAGATTTAAATATATGCAAATGCCACCTAGCTGGACAGAGCCAAGGTAAGGTTGTTTGCCACCGCTCTGAGATACTCCGATTATTTTTTTGCATTCCGCCTAATTACATTGTTAGTCTCGATTGATTAATCAACTTCTAAAACATTATAATTAGATGAAAGGCGTAACTGAGAAAATTGTAGAGCAACATGAAAAACTCCCGATACAGCTTTCTGTTGCTCAATACATACTACATGAAAATGTTTTTTTCCGACCGTGAAAGAAGCCCTCGAATGCACGCAAAATCACCGCGCGACTGGCCGCTCAAGGCACTTGGCACATATTTGTGGGCTTCTTTCACGCTCGGAAAAACACTTTTATGCAGCACGTATTGAGCAACAGAAAGCTGTATCGGGAGTTTTTCGTGTTGCTCTACAGCATTCTCTAAAAAAAAATAACTTACCGCAGGTGGGGAACGATCCTCTGTCTTCGCATTACGCGTGCGATGCTCTAACCAATTCAGGTAGCATGTGCGGGTTTACTGAGCAGTTGCCTTCACCCAAAAATGATAACGTACTCGTGACGCCTGCGGCAAGAAGGATGTTCCACATCCGCCGCCAAGGTTTGTTAGCGGTGGCGCTGGCTAACACGCCCACGGTTAGTTCTAGTAGTAAAACATAAATAACCAAGAAAGTAAATGGGAAGTCGGCGCCGCGGTAGGTCAATTGGTATAGCACTGCACACGTAATGCGAAGACGTGGGATCGTTCCCCAACTGCGGCAAGGTGTTTGTTCATTCACTTTCGTTTCCATTAATTTATCATTTCTTTATTTCAATCAGTAAGTACAAGCACTTTCCCCTATGTTGTCGTTGTTTGTTGGCTTCTTATGACATGATGTATGCATGTATGTATTAACGAGTAGAAAGGGAACCGAGGGAGAAGCCAACAAACAAGGACACCCAGGACAACAAAGGTGAAATTACATGTACTTATTAACTGAATTTAAGAAATGACAAATAATGAAAACGGATGAAAAAACAACTGGTCACAGGTGGGGCACGAACCCACGTCCCCATCCACTTTCTGCGGTACTTATGTTTATCTACTAGTACTAAGCCTCGGAGTGGTAGCCAGCGCCATGCCGCATGGCTGTGACGGCGGATGTGGAACATCCTTTTTTTCTTGTCGCAGGCGTCACGTGCACATGATCTTTTTGGGTGAAGGCAACTGGTTAATAAATCTACACATGCTCATATATATATATATATATATATATATATATATATATATATATATATATATATATATATTACGTTCCCATATTTACCGCGCTCGAAAAAGGACCATCGTAATAAGACAAACAACTTTGTGAAACTCTTGTTTGTTGAAGATGGGCCATGCTAGTACGGTAAACTTGGAAGCATCACGCTCGGCCCGCTGACTTTGTCGGCAGCCACCGATCGCTCGAGCCGGCAGGCCTATACTCCCGGTTGTCGAAGCAGCGCAGCCGACGGCGCCTGCGATGAGTACGCCGCTAGTCATAAAGCGTTTATTTTCGTGAGCATTATAGCGTCTGGGCCATTATGTCGCATTTAAATGAACACAGAGTTGGTTCTCTCTATACTCTGTCGGCATCAAAGAGCAAACCAGGCGAGCCGCCTTGCACTATGGTCGCTGCGCGCGGCCAGTCTGTGACACAAAGTGTGGACACTAGGCGACACATCGGCAGTCTGTTTCGACGACATACACTACGCTCTTTGTTCAAGGAGTGCATGCCGCTCGCATCAATCCCGTGCTGGCATCAGCAGCCTCCAAATATATGATATTTTTAATGTAATCTCCTTCGTTCAGTACCAAGCCTCGATGAGCCTGGCGAACAGTGGCAGTTTTAGAAAGCAGACACTGCCACACACGATCAGTTTGAATGGTACGCTTCGAGAAGTCGGAGGTCCATGGCATGTGCAAAAACGGGAACGGAGTGACGGCGTCTTCAATCATTTTTGCCGCTGTGAAGAACACACGCGGCCGTCGCGGGAGAGAGGAGCCAGACGCCGGCAAAGAAAACTCACCTTCTAACGACATACTCTCGCACGCAGAGCCACGGCCGGTCTCTAGGGGAGCGCGCGCTCCCCTCGAGACCGGCCGTGGCAGAGCGCTGCAGCTTCGTCTCTTGTGCTACAGGTGGCGCTGACTATCTCGCAAGCCTTCGGCAGAAAATAATGGCATTTTGGGAGAATTTCAGAATGGCTTCATAATAGGTAGGCGTTTGGATGATAACTCGTTTGTTCTTACTCAGTGTATTGAAATATCAACAGCAGAAAGCAGACCATTACATGTGGCCTTTTTAGACATTACAGGAGCCTATGACAACGTAGATCGCAACATTTTTTGGGATATACTGGCAGGGGAAGGCTTAGGTGACGACTGTCTACAGCTTTTGAGAGAGATTTACCTAGAAAATAGCGTTTGCGTTGAATGGGAAGGGATGAGGAGCGAGGAGAAAGTTGAGATCAACAAGGGACTGAGGCAGGGGTGCCCTTTATCCCCACTGCGGTTTATGATGCACGTGGTGAGGATGGAGAGGGCGCGAGAAGAAAGTGATATCGGGTTTAATCTCTCATACAAACAGGCGGGTACAAACAGAGCGGCAGCTTCCAGGTGTATTTTATGCGCACGACATTATGTTGCTAGCTAACAAGCAAAGTGATTTGCAACGTCTGTCTAATATCTGTGCACAGGAAGGCAAGAATTTAGGTTTGAAATTTAGTGCTAGAAAATCAGGTGTTATGGTATTCAATGAAAACAGCGAACAGACACAGTGGCAATACAGGGCCAGGAAATATATATCTCGAATAAGTGAATATAAATACCTTGGTATATGGATAAACGAAGGCAATAGATATATGGAAACACAAGAAAAAACGATAACAGTAAAGGGGAAGAGAATTGCAGCCATAATGGAAACTTAGAGCGTTGTGGGGATTTAATGGCTACGAGGTGTTCCGGGGTATGTGGAAAGGTGTAATGGTTCCAGGACTTACTTTTGGAAATGCGGTTGTTTGCTTTAAATCAGGGTTGCAATCAGGAGTCGATGGGAACCAAAGGTCAGTGGGTCGCCTCGCATTGGGCGCTCACGGGAAGACTACAAATGAAGCTGTGCAGAATCATATGGGCTGGACTAGTTTGGAAGTGAGGGAAGCTCGCAGTAAAATTGAGTATGAAGAACGACTGATAGGTATGGAAGAAAGTAAACAGGCTGGCAGAGTGTTAAGGTATCTGCACAGGAAAAACAGTGACTCAGAGTGGCGTAGAAGAATTAGGAAGCTTACCAGCAAGTATGAGGCCTGTAGGGTGGGCAACACAGCAACAAAGGATGCCAAGCGGAAAGTCAGAGAGGCTGAAATCATCTCATGGGTGGCGGCAATGGAAAAGAAACCTGCCATGAGTAACTACTTAGGAGGAAAAAACGAAATCAGGAAAGAAACAATTTATGATAACTCAAAGGGAAGCTCATTACTATTCGAAGTGAGATCAGGATGCCTTAAAACACGCACCTATAAAGCGAGATATAATAATTAAGAGGAAGCATGTGCTTGCTGCGGTAAACCTAGGGAAACGATGGAGCATGTTTTATTAGAATGCGAAGATATATACCCAGTGGTCGATACAGGCACCACTGGCCTCATTGAAGCCCTTGGGTTCAGCGAGAGCAGAGGGAAAGTAAACATGTCCACAATATAGATTAGTAAGAGGCGATTGGGAGATTGGTAGAGGAAAAGTAGGGAAACGACAAAAAACGGAGATGTACAGAGAAAAAGTTCACAATAGGGGGTCAGAAAATTGGGTTATGGGAATTTGTCGTGTTTTTTTTTCCTTTCCCTTTTTTTAACATAGGCAGGAGATTAGGTGGTATAATAGCAAGCGCTTGGTGGCGCTACCGACCGCCCCATCGCCCCGTTCCAAAGTGAACGCTCATAAAATCCATCCATCAATCCATCCATCCATCCACCGTCAACTCTCATATATGTAGATAAAGAAAAAAAAAACTGGCTGTGGCTTAGCTAAGGTTAAGCCCAGGATGCGAAGCATACTAGCCTTTATTTTAACGCGACAGCGTTAAGGAGCTCGTGTCGCAGAAAAGCCGGTGTCGTCGGCGTCGGCTCAGGCGTGCGGCGCTTGCTCAGGCGCACATTTCGTTGTCGCGCCGAACGCTGCGTTGCTCGACGCTCACCGCGTCCGATGCGGGGCGCGTAGTCGCTGTGCCGTAGCAAAGCCACCTAGAAACAGTCTCTGTAGCACGCCGCAACCTTCGCTTCTCATTCCAACGAGCAGCTCTGTCTCCAGGAGGCATCTCACCTCGTGAGTGTCTAGCAGAGGCAAGCGCAGCTGCTTATATACCGCCGCGACGCCGCGAGCGACGGCGTGAGTTGGAGCCCCGTTTCTCCTCTGTCGTGACGTCACGGTGTCACGTGGTATTGAAGGCGACACCGCCGCGCCTGAGGAGCTGGGTTGAGCTCTAGTAATATGCTTCGCATAAAAGAACAAGAAAACAGGGGAAAGAAGAAAGGAGAAAAGAGAGAGAGAAAAAAAGAAAAAGGCAAAAGAAAGACAGGGAGGTTAAACAGAGATTATCTCAGGTTGGCTACACTGTACCGAGGCAGGGGCAAAGGGATGCGATAGGTGAGAGAATGAGAGAGAGAAAAAGAATTAAGGAAAGGGCCACACACACACACACACACACACACACACACACACACACACACACACACACACACACACACACACACACACACACACACACACACACACACACACACACACACACACACACACACACACACACACAGCGCCTTCATAGCGGATCGCGCTGATGATCGCGTAGGCGAATTTCCAAGGATGTTTTCGGTTACTGGGCGCTTGTCCAGTTGGTCTAGGGTGGCTGAGAGGGCTGCTTTTCGCGGGTTGAAACGAGGGCACCGAAAAAGAAGGTGTGAGATTGTTTCGTTGCACCCGCAGAAGTGAGAAAGTGGGCTGTTGGCCATTCCGATAAGAAATGAGTATGCATTTCAAAATGCTACTCCAAGCCATAGACGAATTAGAAGGGTGCAGTCGCGTCGTGGAAGCTCGGGCGGAATACGGAGTTGTAAATTAGGGTCCAGGGTATGAAGCTGTGCACTTGTGAAATCGTATGAATTCCATTGAGCTAATGTTATTTCACGCACAAGTGCGGAAAGTTCTTTCGCGGCGTCGGCTCTCGAAAGAGGAATGGCAACGAAGTTGAGGCGGTCACGGGGAGATCGTGCAGCTGCGTCCACTCGATCATTGCCATGTGTGCCACAGTGACTAGGCAACCACTGAAATAATATATCTTGCCCTGCGTCAACTATATGATGAATGACTTCTCTGATCACTGCGACGAGCTGCTCATGCGATGCATAGTCCAGGGCTGAGAGTACACTCTGTAGGGCTGCCTTGGATTCACAGAAGATTGACCATGCATGGGGTGGTTCCTCCTGAATGAAATGACGAGCCGTACGCAGGGCTACCAGTTCAGCAGCTGTCGTTGATGATACATGTGACGTTTTTAGCTGTATTTTGACGGATCTTGCTGGTATCCCCACAGTGGCAGCTGAACTTGTAGGTGTGACCGAGCCATCGATTTAAACGTGTACGCGGCCACTGTGCACATCATGTAAGAGCCCTAATGTGGCCTACTTCAGTGCAAATGACCGCCATGTTAGGTTTCTTCGTGATTCCTGGCATGGTGAGGCGTATTTCAGGTTTGTGCCGGCACCATAAAGGTGAGGATGGTCTTGCTGCAGGCCTGTATAGTTGGATGGCAGCGAGGTACGATTGGCAACAATTATACTACTGAAAGTTGTGCGTGGCCTTTCTGCAAGTAAGGCAGCAAGATGGTGAGAAGGTAGTCGGGCAACGTGCCGAATATGCGCCCTGAGACCGTCGGTGGCTAAGTACGTTGATATTGAGTGATCTCGAGCTATGACAGTCGTTGCCACTGTAGACGTACATTTCGGAAGAATAAGACACGTCCTTAGGGCTTGAGCTTGTAGTCCCTGGAGTACACGCAGGTTTGTTTTGCAGGTGTTACCAAGCACAGGGAGGCTGTATCTTGCGAAAACGAGGAACAAGGCGTTATAAAGCTGCAGCATTGACCGTACCGATGTGCCCAATGACTTTCCACCTAGAAATTTGAGGAGCTGTATCATTGTCACTAACCTCCTCTTTAGGTATGAAATGATAGGTCGCGGTCGATAATTATCCCTAAAAAGCGGTGTTTCCGTGCCTTTGCAATTATTTTCCCATTGACACTTAGAGAGTAAGGCATCATTGCCTTCCGAGTGAATGTAACAAGGCAGCATTTCTCTGAAGACAGCTCTAAGTTCCGTTTTCGCAAGTACAGTGATGTTAACGTAGCTGTCTGTTGTAGCCTTGCTCGCACCTGCAGTCGTATTACAGCAGACGCCTAGCCCAGATGCAGATGTCGTCAGCATAGATTGATACTTGGACTGTGTTGGGCAAGCATCTGACTAGGTCAACGAGCACTAGAGTGAACCTTGGAGCGATGCCTTAAAGATATTCGCATAATTTGGAGCCATCTTTGTGCCCATTGCCGTTCCGCTAAACTAGAGAAAATATTTCTCGTCAAATAGTACCAACCGCAGTAATGTCGCCAGCATGTGCTCGTTTAAACTTACAAGCGGGTTTGCCTTCATGTAAGTGTTGACTTTCGCGTCAATGCCACCTGCCACCAAGTGCTACTTGAGCGGAGGTCTGTCTGCGACTGCTGCTGTGAATCGCACCCAGTGTTAGGATTGGCATCTGACACCACGTGGCGAAAGGAATTTCATCCGACCATCTTTGTCGAAATGAGGCGTGACTTCTCCGGCGATGGTTGGCGTCCCGCACCTCGCGCAAAAAGAACTTTCTCTCACCCGACCTTCTTCCACCAGGCCTCGTCGAAATGCAGCGTGACTTCTTAATTCGCCATGACCGTTCCGAGTGCCTACCTGTCTGCCGGAAGCCCCGCAGTGTGCAGCCTCTTTTTGTGTGTGTGTGTGCGAGTTTAGAGAGGCCCTTTCCTCGAATTGGAAATAGAAGAGAACTTCCAAGAACCCGCAAAGCGCAGAAGAGGCGGATAGACGTCTACAATTCCGGGAGGCGGGACGACTTCTTCCTTTCAGCAGGCTCGGTATAACCAGAGGAGGAGGGGCCCTGTTTCCGTGCCAGTCACGTGACATCGACGAAAGCAAGATCCTGCCCACGATTGTAGAGAGCCTATTTAAGGGGCTGCGAAATGTACTTTTTAACACTTCATGCGCTTTTCATTTTCTTTCATCTACGTTTGAAAAAACCGTGCAAGTTTCGCACTAGAAAATCGTCTCGCCCTTGCTTGGTCGCCATGGTCTACCGGATGCCTGCAGCCCGCCGACAACGCCACGCTACCCAATAAGTAACATCGGTCAAGCTTCGATAGGCAGGCGCCGCTACTTCTCGGCAGCAGTACGATACGCTACCCTGGAGTACGCAACACCAGGGGAGGCATTCTGCAGGAATCCACCTAGTGGACTGTCCATTTCGGCCGCTGCTGATTGGCTGGGGCCACTCATCTCCTCCTCCCTCGCACAGCTGCATCCAAACAGCAGCGGCCAAAATGGACAGTCCACTAGGTGGACTCCTGCAGAATACATCCCCAGGCGTCATCTGCGCACTGCCTCTCGCGACCTGCCGATTAGCGAGGCAGTTCCTCCAGACTTCGCTCCATTTGGAACGTGCCACACGAGAAAGATTGTCCGCGCCAGCCAATATATTGCGATATGAAAACACGCATCTTAGGGATTATCGTAATTGTCGGTGAGTTTTTTCCTACCAATACTCTGAACATCTCTTGGTTATCTCGACTGGTGACCGGTTGATGCCGCTGTCCACTTTAAATTCAAGTGCTTCTGGAAGCTGTGCGTTACCTACGGGTCTCACTGGGGGAATCCCTTCGCATTCCATTAGGATGTGCTGAGTGGTCTCCGGATTTTTGCTGCAGCGGACACACGCCTCATCCTGTTGTGAATATTTGCTCCGGTATGTTTTTGTCCTTAGGCAACTAGCTCGATACTCAAATAGGAAGGCACTGGCCTTTGTGTTAACTTGCAAATTTTCCTTCTAATTTTTTTCTCCTCATTCTTGTAAATCTCCATGGTCTTTTCTGTTTCCATCATTTGCATCCAATTTGCTGTTTAAGTTTCTCTGACTTTGTTTTTTATGACTCCTGTTTGTCTATTTACACTTTCTATTACCCTGTACTTGTTTGCCAACTTTTCCGTTACAGATACTTTTCCGGTACAGATACTTGTGCACTTTAGCCGACGATTTCTTTTCATTCATGTTCCTGAGTCTTTCTTCAGAACTAATTTTGCTCTGCACTTCTCTGACTTCAACAGAGCACCAACACGTGTCAGCCTGCACTGCCTCCTTTGTGCCTTTATCGTAGGCTCCTAAAGCCAACCGGCCTACCAACCTTTGGTTAACTTCTAATCCCAACAAGTTATCAGATTTCAAGCACAGAACGGCAATTGCGAACGCTAACGCTAGCGCAATTACTCCTTTCCAGATTACACGCACCACCTCATATTTATTGCATGTGGTCTCAAAGTGCTCTACGTTTCATTATTACTGCCTTCCGCTTCACCTTTATTTTCAGAATATCTAGGTGCGTGCTTGAGCCTTCCCTTCGTTTGTGTATACGCCGAGGTATTTATATTGCTTGACTATAGGTATAACTTTCTGTTGAATTGATACCACATAATTTCTACTCTCTTCATTAAAGACAATAATTCCTAAATTCTCTGTGCTAAAACTTAAGGCCTAGATTTGTTGCTGCGTTGCCACACATATTCGCAAGTCTGTAAATCTCTTGCATTGTGCGCTAGTAGCACTATGTCGTCCACATACATCAGCCCAGGGACCTTCTGTTCCACCCTTTGCTCATTACGCATGCAGAATAAATGAAACACTGTTCACCGTTTTCTAGTCAGCTTTCCATGTCCGTAACATAAAGCGTTTACAGCTAGGACATAGTTCTTTGAGTCTGGTGAATTTCCGCCACTTCATTACATATTCGGCCTTCCCGTAGAAATTGTACTCGGCTGCCTCTATATATCTCCCTCAGCTGCTCCACGAAATCTTCATCTATGCTTTCGTGCTCGATAATATACCATAACAATTCCCTGTCTACGTTGTCGTAGGCTCCCTCAATATCTAGAAATGCTCTGCATAAATGCTTAATCTGAGCTGCTGAAATCTCTATGCGCTGTATTAGTACAAACATATTATCCTCTGAGCATCTGCCTTGTCTGAACCAATTTTTGACATAGTTCCCTCAGTATATCATTTTTCTCCATCCACTTCGACAGTTCTTATTTTATGGCTTTCGTTGTCATTCTATGTATCACCGACGTTACTGTAACGGGCCTGTACAAGAGAGAGAGAGAAAAAAAAAGAATACAGAGCAAGGCAGGGAGGTTAACCAGAGGTAGTTCCGGTTGGCTACCCTGCACGGGGGAAGGGTTAAGGGAGATAAACAAAGAAAGAGAGTGGAAGGGGGAGATAGACAGAAAGAGAGACGAGCACAAACAAAGCTCGTCATATATGCTTATCATTTTTGCCATTGTAGATGAGGTTCATCTTGCTTTGGCATAATCGAACCGGAATTTTGTTCGTTTTAATCCCGTGTTATATGGCATTAGTCAGCAGTGCCTCGTTCTTCGGACGCAGGTTCTTGACTACCCGCATTGGAATTTGATCGGGTCCAGCGGCCGCGTTATTAGGGGCATTTTCTTCTGAGTTTGTCCAGGTTTCTATGCTAAATTTTGATCTCTCCGGCTTCGCTGTTGTTGCTGGATGTGTTTGAGTCTCAACTAGGCTTTCTTCTATGCCGAATTTACCTATAATAAAGTATCTCGTGTACCGCAGCACATCGTCTCCTTCGAAGATGTTGCCTTCTTCATCCCTTCTAGTTGTCTGCGAATTTTTAGTTGGATGTCCGAGTGCTTTTACATGGTTACAGAATCTTTTTGTTGTCTCTCTTTTCGGATGTTATGAACCCAGCATGCACTTGTGCATTTATTGCCATCTCGCGCGAGCCCACTTGCCCCTCTTTTCTTTTCTCGTTATTTATTCCATCTAAGAATAACCTCTAGCTGCTCCAGATACATCGAGGTGGACACGTTGTGCCATCTAGCGGCGCGCGCTCGAAGTCCTCCTCTTCTTCTGTGGCCTCCGAGATTACAGCGGTGGTACGTTGGTGCATGCAAACGCTGAGAATACATCATTCGTTGCCCAGCCTGTGATCGGCGCTGAGTGGACACAGCATAAAGTTGCTCTGCTCGGGGACGCTGTTTCGATACTGACGAGCACCAAAGTTTTCTTTCCATTCTTTTTTTGGATGCGAAAGACTGCCGGAGTAAAGAGTAAAGAGTAAACACGGTAGAAACCGAAAAGGGGGGTAAGATAGGTTAAGAATGCACTGGAGAGAACTTATCGATTTGTAATGGCCTGCCAAGGTTTTCACGCAGCCATCACTATAGGGATTGTCCACTTTTCAGAAGCACTCTGGTTAAATGCTGATATATAGGATCGTTAACTGGATAATTGTCGCGATAACCAAGAACGAAAACCTTTTTGGTGTAGTGTCGAAAAAAAATTGCGGGGAATAGATGTGGTCGACAGTGTCCCAGACAGAGAAAGCTTGAAAGAAATAAAGCGGAGATAGAGTTCTAGATTACACTATGGTAAGGCGCAAGTAGCTCCCACAGGCTAGGTGGCTGTTTGTCGCCATTCAAAGGGGATTCCATTACAAGCCATCTTTACGTTCATGCTATGTCACGGTAAACTTCATGTGACAAGCACTGTAACGTGGTGCAAAGGGTTGCGTTTAACGAACGCAAGCTTCAAAAAAAAATAGAAAAAAAACAACCCTCCTATTCCGGTGTCAAACGCTGCGGTCACTACGGGAGTGTGATGGATGGATGGATGGATGAAAAACTTTATTAGGGTCCTTTATGGCGCGCCCTAGCGCGCAGCGGGCCGCTCCCACGTCGGGACAGAGAGGCCGAGCCTCTCCGCTGCGTCGCGGGCCCGTTGGACAGCCCATAACTGTTCTTCGAGGTTGGGGCTGTGTAGGACAGCATCCCAGCGTGAAGAAGTGTTACTTTCATCACTGCGTAACGCGGGGCATCGCCAGAGCATGTGAGGTAAGTTCGCCAAGTCATTGCATAGTGCACATGCATTTGTCGTCTGAATTTCGGGGTACATCTTGTGAAGAAGTAGGGAGTTTGGGTATGCCCCCGTCTGTAGAAGCCTTAGTGTCAAAGCCTGAGGTCTATTGAGTTTGCAATGTGGGAGGGGGTAGATCCTCCGAGCCAAGTAAAAGTGCTTGGTAATTTCGGTGTACGAGGAAGGAGAGTCCCGATTGTCAGTACCCCCGGCGTCACGCTGCCCGGTAGCTACGCGGTTGATGATCCCTCGCGCAGCTCCGTGTGCCGACTCGTTGAGGTTGGGCGGGGCACCCTCGATCTGTCCCATGTGAGCTGGAAACCAGATCAATGTGTGTGGCTTGATTTCATTGCTTCCTAATATCCCTAGGGCCAGCTCGGATATGGTTCCTTTGGCAAATGCCCTAACAGCTGATATGGAGTCACTGTAGATTGATGTACTCTTGTTGTCCAATAAGGCCATCGCTATTGCAGCCTGCTTTGCGATTTCAGAGGACGTCGTCCGAATCGAGATTGCGTTCGTTATTTGGCTTTCATGATTTACGCTAACTACAGCGAAGGCCTGTCCGTCGGCGTAGCGTGCTGCGTCTACGAAACTGTTCTGCGAAGCCCGTTCACGAGCCTTTTCCAGGACAGCCTTCGCGCGTGCCCGACGTCTTCCCACGTTGTGTTCTGGATGGACGTTTCGTGGGATAGGCGCGACAGTGATGCGGTCCCGCTGCTCTCGAGGGATGCTGCATAACTTTGTTTTGATTACTCTGGAAGGAACGCCCAGCTCCTGTAAGATGTGCCTTCCAGCTTGTGTGGTAGATAGCCTGATGAACTGGGCCCTCTCCTGTGCTTCCGCTATTTCCTCTAGCGTGTTATGCATGCCAAGTTGAAGTAAGCGTTCGGTGGGAGTGTATACGGGGAGGCCGAGAGCTCTCTTGATTGCCTTCCTGATTAATGCATTGAGCTTATCCCTTTCCGATCTTTGCCAGTTGTGCATGGCCGCGACGTAAGTGAAATGACACATTACGAACGCATGTACCAATCTCACGAGGTTATCTTCTCCGAGGCCTTGCTGCCGGCTGGCCACTCTTCTGATTAGTCTGATGGCATTGTCCGTCTTCTTAGTGAGTCGCAGCACTGTCTGGTTGTTTGAACCACTCGACTCTACCATCATGCCGAGAATCCGGATAGCATCCACCCTCGGAATATAGCCTCCGTCTTTTGTTCGCAGTTTTATGTCGCATTCGGCGAGTGGCTTCCATCCCTTTGGTTTCGGGCCTCTGCGCTTGGGGTGGGAAGTAGCAGTTCCGACTTGTGCGGTGAGCACCGAAGGCCCGTGGACTCAAGGTATCTCTCGGTAGCATCAACCGTCTCTTGCAGGGCCGTCTCTACCTGTCCGTCACTACCTCCCGTACACCAGATGGTAACGTCGTCTGCGTATATGGTATGACTGATACCGTCTGATGATGCTACCGAGGTATCTCTCGGTAGCATCAACCGCCTCTTGCAGGGCCGTCTCTACCTGTCCGTCACTACCTCCCGTACACCAGATGGTAACGTCGTCTGCGTATATGGTATGACTGATACCGTCTGATGATGCTACCGAGGTATCTCTCGGTAGCATCAACCGCCTCTTGCAGGGCCGTCTCTACCTGTCCGTCACTACCTCCCGTACACCAGATGGTAACGTCGTCTGCGTATATGGTATGACTGATACCGTCAATAGCAGAGAGTGTCCGGGATAGACCGATCATGACTAGGTTAAAGAGGGTTGGGGATATGACTGACCCTTGTGGCGTCCCTTTAGACCCCAGCTTAATCATGTCTGAAGTCAGGTCCCCGATCTTAAGGGTGGCTTCTCTGTCTGACAGGAAAGATTTCGTGTAGGAATGAAAGTGCTTCCCCAGGTTTAGGCTCGAGATTTTGTTTAAAACGCACGAGTGAAGAATGTTATCAAATGCCTTTTCGAGATCTAGACCTAGTATGGCTCTCGTGTCCCGCGTATTACAGTCAATAATGTGATGCTTGGGAGTGTGATGGACCAGAAAATACTCATGAACTAGCCGTTATTTCGCACGCAGACGCACGTCCTCAGAAGCAATGAGTAACAAGCACATGTGTGCCTACAGACAGACAAGCGTGCGTACGTGTTTTCGCTCGATTCTATTCCTCACCGTCCACCGCAGACAACCGCCCGATCCTGAGGATGACGTGGGCGGAGCGCCGCTCAAGCCACCGGCGAGAAAAGGATAGTGATTGGAATGGAATATTTACGTTATCTAGGCGCACACGTGTATAAGCATACAGGCCTATAATCATACATGCACACATAGCACGCACCTAAAAGTGTTCGGGTGCCTTTCCTGAATACGCTCTCTTCTTGGAGCGCCATCTTTAATGTGCCCCGATTTGTGGCTTTAAATCGAATTATGGGGTTTTACGTACCAAAACCAAAATATGAATGAGGCGTGCCATAAATAGGGGAGTCCGGGTTAATTTTGACCACCTGGCGCTGTTTAACGGGCCCCCAATGGACGGTACACGGACGTTTTTGCATTGCGTACCTGCCGAACGGCGGCGGCAGCCGCCGGGATTTGATCCCGCGCTCTCGGGCTATGCAACACAATGCCAAAGCCGCTATGCCCTCACGACGGTTAAGTGGCGTTAACAGCCTGTGCGAAGAGCGATTCTAGGGCGAAGCAATGTCCCTACAGATGATCATCGCAGGGAAGCCGAGTTGCACGAATGCCCTTCAATGTCGTGTTCTAAAGTCATGCTGTAAAGCCAATCCTCCGGCGCATAGGAGGCGCGCTCTTTGCATTAACAGCGTAGAGGTAGCCTTATTTTAATTCTTAATGCTATAGTCGTGGTCGACCATACGCGCGACGCATTTGCTGATATTGTGCAAGCGGATATATATGAGTGCAAATGGCTTTTAAATTGCGTCCGTGCACGAAACAGCTTGAACCTTCTCGTGCACCGTGTAGACTGTTAGAAAAATTTCAATGATGCTATGCTATGCACGTGGTGCCTTCTGGCGGTAGCCTGAAAGCATAGAATGGTCGTATTATTAAAAAGTCGGAAAACCAACACCATGAAAATGCGGCAACCTACGAATCCGCTCTGCCACTTAAGGCACCATTACCCGCCCCGTGGCTCAGCTGAGGATCGTTCAGTAAACTGTATTGTAAAGATAGCGAGATAAATGTGTTGCCACACGGGAATGCTAACAGCCATCGGCAAAGCCCTTGTAAACGTGACTCATGCGTTGGCTTTGCCGCTCGGGCGCGTGCTTGCATGACTCCCCATAATGTTTGGACCGAAGTTACGCTAGTGCGTAATATATGACGGATATTTGAAGGCTCCACTCCACTGGGTATCAGTATCACATACCCAATGACACAAATTGGCGTCAGAGAGATTAATTGAAGAGCGGCACATACCGAGCGCTACATACTTACTCAACGACCCAAGGTGGCGTGAAAAAGGTGCCTTGAAGTACGGCACGTACCCACTGTCCCATGCCTAGTATACCCAAGTTGGCTCCACGATTGGTTTCGGACCCGGTTCCCTCAACATATAGCGGCCCGATATCTAGCGATTAGACCATGGCCTACCCTGTCGCCCGAATTGACGTGAAATAGGTCACAGACAGACAGACAGACACACGACAGGCAGATACACGACAGACAGACACACGACAGACACGAAACTTGTCCAAAGAATGACAATTGCATAAAAAATTAATTTTGAACTTAGTTGCAAATTGTTGTCCATAATGAGCAATATATCCTATTTTACAACTCTCTCCAATTCCTGGTATGAAGCCGAAATCGAGCACCAGAGACCATACTTTAGCCGCTTTGATTGGTCAGACAAAATAACCTGAGGACATAATGAAAAGCTAACAGGTTGTACAAAAACAGGAGATTAAACTCAATACTTTGCATAAATTTCATTCCGTTAGCTTTATTGTTAAAGAAAGTGGATCTCCGAGGGACATTTCCCCGTAATATACTTGCCGAGCGGCAATTCGTGGCATATACATGTCAAACGCGCTTTTAACAGGGAGGCAGGGAAAAAAATAAGTTGTTTGAAAGTCCAGTTCTATATTTACCGCATTCATGGTTTTCTCAGTGCGCTTTATTCTTTTTTTTTGGGGGGGGGGATGTGCCACTGGCACGACATGAATGCGAGCATCTAATGCTTTTTTGTCTATTCCTGCTTCTTTCCTCCTTCCAACTGCTTTCGTAAGTTCTGTTGAGATGATAGTTATTTGACCGCAGTGACAACGTGAGACTCCGGAAAAACTGGGAGTATTTTTATACAACATCGACCACAACACTGCAGACAGCTGGGGGGCATGGAACATAAGTTCACCTTAGCCAGCCTATACCCTCCCTTGCCTGTGCTACGCCACTGGAAGCCAGCGCTCGTGAACTACCTCAACGCGACAGCAGCACAGTCCCGCGCGCCGTCCGAATTGAGGCGCATTTCTCAAGGGAACGAGGGGAGCGTTCGTCTTGTTTTCCTCCAGCTGTGGGTCTCGCGTATGACGTTCGGCATGACATCATGCCAGCATGCGAGGACGCCTGGCCGAGCCGTTTGAAGGCGGAAGGAGCGGAAGTTTTCCACAGTAACCGCCAATGCACGAGATGACGCATGCTGGAGGCTGCAGGAGGGCGAGCACGCTGATAACGAGAAGGGCGAAAAATTAGGGCTCTAACATGTCCGGATTTTTGAAACAACGCTAACCGCAAGACTTACGAGAGGACAAGAGTCAGAGTACACCAAAACGAACACAGATCAAATTCTAAACTTATGTTGACAAGAAAACATGTTTTCGCACCGTCACTCAGCAGGAAGCCAAGCGAACGCCACGGGGAGGAAACTCGTCATGACAGTTACGACGTATACTTCGCACTGCGTATTTTCTTGGACTTCATTCATTACGTTAGAGAAAGAAGCTGAGAGGCAATAAACAGAATTTCTCCCGCATTTGCCACGCATCTCTTTCTGCGCATCTAAAATGTCGGAAATAATGCGCAACCAGGTTGTTATTGTTCCTTATCATCGTCAGCCTACTTTGCGTTCATCGCATAACAAAGACCCCTCCCGGATTCACATCAGTCATCCTCCGTGGTCTTGCGTCAATGCGGTGTCAACGGAACTAATGCTATGATTATAAATTGCATAAGCTATTCCTTAGTTCTAATACCTTTTTACTCTCGACGGCGTTGTCTTTCCCTTGGAACACATTCTGCTGCTGTAGCGGACCACAGCTCTATGTGTTTGATGAGCTGTCAAGCTAGGGTCATTGATCATCGAGCATATCATTTACGCTTGTTCAATCGGTAATCCACACTGATTTTTGTATATATTCTAACGATGCGCCTGGCACTTTCCACGCCGATTCACGCTTATTTTTAGCTTCCTTTCAAGTTTCGGAGTCGTTTACTGATACTATAAGTAGATGACATGTTTTGCCGTCGAAAGTCATTGGTGAACAACCATTCATAATTTGAGAATGTCCTACCAATATCCGCAAATAATCATTGACCTATCCAGCAAACTAACCAATTAAGGGACTGATACTATAGACCAGGCTATTTGCTAAGGGACATTAAACTAACATTGTTATCAGGGTGAATCATACTAGTTTTAATGTTGCTTATTTCACTGAAGACTACAGCGTGTCGGTCTTCATGGTATAGAATATGTTTCATATAACTTGAACATAACTTTTAAAGAAACGAGGCAGTTCGTAGATAGAATGAAACCAATAGCCTGCTGTTCGAAGTTGTTTTGAGCGACCGAAAATATTTTTGCAATGAGCTTCAAGTTTATTTCCAGGTATATGTCGCATTTGTAAGCGTTGTTGAACCTGTTCAGAAAAACCTGCCAATGGCATCTTCAAGGTAAACTTTTGTGCAGTATTTCTTTATGCTTACGAGACGCTCCGCAAAGTCTCAGAAAGTGCCATCAGTAGAAGCATATATATATATATATATATATATATATATATATATATATATATATATATATATATATATATATATATATATATATATAAATATATATATATATATATATATATATATATATATATAAATATATATATATATTTATATATATATATATATATATATATATACATATATATATATATATATATATATATATATATATATATATGTATATATACCATGTACCAAGCTGTGCTTATTCTCATTAGAATAGAAATCGCTTCTGTCATATTAATTAACAATAAGACACATTTCAATGAAATATCTTAAAGTTGTGTGACAGTGTTATCTTGCACTTGATTTATGCAACATTTAGTTGCTTTTCCTTCATCTGTTCACTCATCCCTTGCTTAGAATTTGGTTGCATAACTCAATGTTTTTACGCTCCGAGTACACAGAAGATATAGCCTTTTCTTTTTTCAGTTGTTATACGCAGTTGCTCCCACTGCCTGATGAGCCAGATTTAGATTTATGCAATTGGAAGTTGAATTTATGCCATTTTTCAACCACAACATATCAGGCGCCATGTCAGACGTCATGCCAGGACTTCCCATTACTCCACAAGTCTCCCATGCACGTAGAGTAATAAATGCTCAAGATTTATTGTGATCATTTCACTACATATACGGGTATAAAGCGCGCATTACGTAGGTCATTGTGCCTACGGCAAGTGTCTGCCCGCTGTGTCTGTTCGTTGATTTCAAGTATTATTCCAAATTTCAAGAATTCTAGTAAACTTTCACCCATGCATTCCCTGCTGAGAGGGCACTGCTGAGTTTTGTTCTTGTATGAAGACTACGGCAACCCTACGCACTTATCAGTCAAAGACTTCATCCAACCATTAGGTTCGTCGGCTCAGTGGCAGCTCCAGCAAGAGCAGTTACAACCTGATCGCTAAGTGTTCACACTACTATAACGACAGTTACAAATTTGACAGATGCACGACAAATGGTATCGGTAAACTGCTTAACTGAAAAGCAATGTAGAAAAAATTTGCTGCAGAATCGAAGCCATCGAAGTTGATTGTCAACGTGAGCGAATAGCCTTACGCGAACCGTAGAAATCATGCGGACACATGAGCAATACCTCCGACTTCCGAAGTATACTGCTGACGTCGATATGATTATGGAGGCACCACTTACATCGTCGACATGTTTTGGCAGATAGCATGAAAGCGTGACGACGATGACGAAGGGATGACGGCGATGGAATGGCAGCGATGGGCATTATGACTTCGCAACGACGACGGCAGCAGGACCAAGACGGCTTGACGACAACAAAATCGCGACAGCGTGACGGCGATGATATGACAACGGCTGCCCACCTGCACTTTCTTCTCCGCTCGTTTACTCCGAGTAGGCTATATCGCTTTAAAATCACGCTGGTCCAACGCACTTTGGGAGCAGCGAAGCTGTGGTGAGGGGGCACGGCGAAACGGTGCATCTTGACAAGAGACGCGCCGCTGACTTCGGCAACAAATGCCCTTCCCAACTGTCAGCTCAGGTGGCGGGGAAACGCGACACAGTGCCACCATGCCACCGGTGACAACACCGCCTAAATTTTCAGAAGCGCGACAAAGCGCTCGTGCGCGACAGCACGCGTGCGTCTCAAACAGCTGTGTCGGCATTCTGTGACGAACGCGCTGCGCAACTCGGTTTCGCGATCCCGCAGCAGGGAAAGTAGTCCGGCCTCGAAAACGGGCCAAAGGGCCGAACAAAGCTATTAGCTTCAAAAATACCATTGAAAAATCTCGGGGACGCGCAGAGATTCAAAGCCATCCCTGCAGCGCCTTCAGAACTCCTATAAAGTACGGGATGATGGGCAATATTTTTTTCTGCAGCTTTCACTATTGCGCGAAATAAAAAGGCCGCCATGTCAGTATACAGTGGTTGCTTGCTTACTGCAGCACCGTCACCGATGACTGTGTGTGGGGGGAGAGGGCTCTCCATGACTACATGCAGAAAAACTGTAGTGTTCCGTCCGTGCATCCGCGCTTTGAAGCATGAATGCTGTGATGCTGCCTCGCCTTCTCGCCCACCCGCTTCTATCAGCTGTCTGGAACGCAGGCTCAGCCATGTTTACACTTTGCGAATCACTTCTTTCAGCTGCGGCTTCAGAAAGGCAAATCTCAGACGGTAAAATAGAGCGAGAGAGAAAGGATATATAGAAAAGCAGGGAGATTAAAAGGAGGTAGCTCTGGGGGGCTACCCGGCACGGGGGAAAGGGATAAGCGCTTAGAAAGAGTTTTTAGCAAAAATGAAATAAACCGGGTGCGCAATCATTCGGTAGCAACGTAGTGGGCAGCGTTATTAAAGTCTGTTATGTGGCCTTGTGGACCTCAGGAACTTCAGCAACGCAGAAGTTCCAGGGAATTCCTGTGCGCAGTTCCTTTGGGAATACTGACCTATAGAACATTTTGTTCTCACTCTCCGGGATTACAGCAACCTACTATGCAAGACTTTGTGGTCTCTGTGGCAGCGAAATTCTAGCATTGCCTACAGGCTCCGACACGAAGCGACTTTAGGGAAGGACCTCAAAGGTGACATTCACCTGGCACGTGTCTTAGGCAAGTGCGATCGAGCGTGCTGTACCGGATACGCCTCAATGTGCACCCGCAAGCCAGCTTTATATGTAAACTTGGGCAGTCGAGCAACTCGGCGTGCCCTGTGCACAGCGTTCAACGCAGCGAGAAGCACGTGATGTTCGCTTATGACTTGCTGTCCATTCGCCGTTCTTCCTCTTGAGGCTAAATGCAGCTTGCTGCTTCTCGCACCCTGGGCTTCGCAGTGTTCGCTATCTATGGGCAAACGCCCTAGCAGTGAGAGAAGAAATATAAATCCTCATAAAAATATGCATTTTATTCGGTTGCACTTGAAATAGACATCTATTGAATACATGAAAAAAATTATAGCGATTTGAGTAAGGGAAATCAAGGAGGTTGGCCGAAACTAAAGGAAGCGCAGCAACGAAGAAACAATATCATTTCTGGTATATGCCAAGCGTATCAAGCTCGGAAAATAGAGAGGGAAGGATGAGAAAGAAAGCACAAGGAAGGGCTGTTGTCATGCAGACCTGGTCAGTGTATTGCACAAGGTGTGCGAAGGTTAGGGTGACCAAATGAATGACCACTCATTATCACAGGACATCGTCTCTACTGACGTTGCAGGGATGCGGGACTGTCACGGTGCGGCATTATTCGAGCCGGTGAAGCACCGATCAACGGGTGCCAGAACACTCGTGGGAATAGGGACCGGCGAGCAAGACGGGTATTGCCGGCCACTCGGGTAAGCGGCCGTAAATGTCGAAGGCAGGATTAGAGATTTTTTGTTGTTGTTGGCGCTACCGTGACGCCCCGACGGCTTTACGTAGGAACCCCTGTGTATTATCTGACCCGCGCGTGCACTGAGAAGCTTGCTAAAAGGGCAGGGGTGCGAATACCCCGAAATATGTGGTGTCTCTGTGCAATCCCGCGTCCACGAATTGCTGAGAGTGTATGTGTGAATTTGATTGGATCGTCACCAATATCCGCCGTTCCCCTACACAGGGAACTAGGGGAAGGAGAAGTTATCTAAACGCAGGTTTTAGATCGAGCTAAGCAATGTAGAAGCTGAACTTACAATCTGCTGAAAAGCGTCAAGGAGCTAGTGCCGTCCAGTATCGCCTGGGTCGCCTAGCCGCGTCTGAACTGCGAGTTACGAGTTGACGTAAGAGACGACACACCAACGTCTGCAACGAAGCTCACGGTGTTTACCCTCAAGTTAGCTCAACCTACTCGAGGGAAGACATCAGACCTAGACTCCCGGGAAACCCAGCCCAGCAATCGCATCCATCGCAAGGAGATCGGCTCGCCAGCGTTCTTCGGGAAAGCTCTGCCGTCCACGTACTCAACGCTTTGTGGACTTGCTGCTGCCGCCCGGCCATGCGTATGCATCCTTTGTTTTCTTTTGACTCTGTTTGATGGGCAGAGTCAAAAGTGTATTTACTCTTGCGCAATGTTAGTTTTTATATCCACTGTTAATTTCTTGTAGTAGTTCTTTTCTCGTCGTCATTCATCTATATTAAGTGCATGTGTGTTAGTGTTCTTGCGTTTCTTCTACTTTGTGTATCGTTGCCACTCGATAAATATTTTTTCTATTTCTTTCTCCGGACTCTGACTCCTTCGCTGTGTTCGCTAGCTTACGGAACGACCAACCGGCTTGTATAGCCCATCGACGACTTCGCGCCGACGGCGAACAGGTGACAAGCCGTGACAAGGACCTTGGTGGCGCGTGACTAAGTTACAGTGTTCTCCGTGGCTTCAACTTCTTTGATTCTGAGAGCTATTGTATTGCGAATAAATTAAATATCGCTGTTGTCGTTTTATTTCTAAACGTAGTCATAATTTCTTATTTTCGTCGATAGTAACCCCTAATAGGGCCATTGCGATTTAACACAGCGCTCTTCTCAGAGCGTCAGATGTCAGCGTATGAATGAAATTAGTTCTCCCCCACCCCCTAAAATATAGTCATCACGTACTCATCACGATCCGCACTAAGTGTCAAGCGCTCGCAGTTTCCACGGAAGCTCAACGAATAGAGCGTGCGGCTCTCGGTTGCACTTATAGGCGGAGTGTCCCGGGTTCCTTCTGCTGTGCTGCGGTAGTGTACAGTATTACTTTGCTTCGTCATGGTGTTAAAGCGCAACTGGGATTGCGTTTTCTTGACTTTCCTTTGGATTCTCGATGGCATTCTTTTTCAGCTTTTGTAAACTTTTTGTTTAGATGCTCAAACGCTCTTGCTGGATTCACTACACTTTCTTCTTGACCTTTCTCCCTCTCTCTCTATCGCCCTTTCTTTTTTTCAGTGGACCACTTGTGTGAGGCTTGCGCATCTCACGAACTTCACGCTGTTTATGCTACGGGGATAATTAATGTATATAGTGGCCATCTCTTCACTTGCCTTTCGTGAACTGCTACTCGTATTTAACTTTTTTCTTAAATTATACGATGAGGGCACCACATAAAGTCAGTAAAGAGAAAAATAATGAAGGAAGACCGAGAGTATCGACTATATACTGAAGCGCTTATCAAAGCAATATTTATATAATTATGTCAATGCCACTCGCGTTTATTTCTTCCACTTCTTTCTCAATTTTCTTTCCTTCGTGTTGTCGACTTCTTACTTATTGTCATGGCGCAGTAGTTCTTCGGTAGCCTGTTATTTCAGACTTGCAATATCTGCAAAAGAAAGAAAAGAACAGAAAATCCACCAAGGATCACAATGCTCCATGTACAGGCAATGAAAAGGAGCTGCTGCCCTAACAGAAATGTTCGAGAAGCCGCGTTTGTAAGCTTCTGCAAACAGAAGCTTTCAGAAAAAATAAATACCAACACGCATTAAATCCGAGATGCATGCATTTAGCAAATTAGGCGCGGATAAATCGCCAGTAGATCGGCTGAGTGTCGATTCTATAGTCACCTTGGCTGCCACCCCCGTTAATTGTTGCTACTGGGTTGCAGCGGCATGTATAGTGATGCTCGAGTTATTCAACCTCGTTCGCCAAAATTACCCTTCGTGGCACGCAAATTTTCAGGCAGAAGTTATTAAAGCGCCGTTTCCCAACATAGCTCGAGTGCCCTCCCCGAGAGGAATATCTCTCTGCGTGCCCGAAGCAACCATGAAGCCCTTGCACGTCATGCAACTGATGCAGAGCCTCTGTGCTTTCACGCTTACCTTTCTGCGTTTTCAAATGAAACGAAAGATTGTGCAACTGGCTCTCCACGCATTTCCGAGACCCCTTTTGACAATGGTGTGTTCCCACTACACGCGGCGAGACAGTTAATGCATCTACGCTTCCAACCTTTGTTTAGAGTCCAGTAGGCTGTCATCTCAGAGGCATAATGCGACACGTCGGCTCCGGCTGTGTACAGGGCTCTACAATTACTTTCTCATTGTTTTTGACTCATTCCTCGATGTATGCCCATCGCGAGGCGCCATCGCATACATGTATACCGCGCGGCTCAGACAATCCCTCTTATCGTACAGCGCACTTTTCCTCTCCGCTCGTCACTCGTTACGAGCTGTTATTACTTAGTACCTGCCCTGAAAAACAAGAAACAAAAAAGATGACGTCTTTCGCGCGTTGGAAGTTAGAACAGCGAGCTGCAGTCTTATCGCGTGAGGATAACTGCGCCGGTATAAACACTTAAGCTCTTTGGGTGACGCATTTTGTTTAGAGAGTAAATCTTACATCAGCATGGTCGGACGGCACTCACAGCACGACGATTTCAACACGAAGTTCTGATATGCGGCCAGCTCATAGCGCAGTGAACGTATACATTGCAGCAAGCTTCATGCCAGTGACCCTCCATATGGCTCACGCAGGGAGCCATTGTTCTGTGAGCACTACTTTACACATGTAGGGGTTGAAGGACGGACTCCTGGATGAAAAACAAACTTGGGAGGGTTTATTTTACATTATATACAGAGAGGTGAGAGTCAAGTAACAGTCGTCTTGGTTCGAAACCCCCTTTTCTTCCAACAGTGCCGGGCTATCCCCTCGCTTTCTGGAAGACAAGCAGTGAATAGTTCCCCCGCGGCACACGACCTGGGGGCCGCCAACTTGTTTGCACGTGCCTTGCCTCAGGAATGTGGCACCCCTGCTTCTGCATTCCTCAATTAGCTGTGCTGCGATTCGATGTGGTCTGGGGAACTCGAAGTACCCTCAGGAAAAGGCGCCATATCTAACAGCTCGTCCTCGCCCCGGCAGTTCTGAATGGCCGGTGAACTCAATTCGCTGGCCATGAGGAACGCTGAAAGAACCTGCAGGGTATTGGTGTCGAGCCTCGAATGACGAACTTCGGGATCCTGGGCCCTTGAGAACAGACGTCAAACAAACAAAACAACACAGCGCTGCACCACGTGCATGCGCAGGCTCTTCACCCCTGACTCGCCAGGCTGTTACTGAGTCAAAATGAACCCTGATATTTTATTTCCCCAATTTTGACTAAAAAGTTCCAAACTACATTCCAAACCGCTATCCATTTCTCCCCGAATGCCGACAAGACCAGAGTACCATTGTTGTAGCAAAACAAAGGGTCGTTGACGTTGCAAACAACAAATGAAAACAGCTGAACATAACTTAAGTGGCCTAACTACACGAACAGCATGTTTCCAATCTATCGCACTGGCGTACTTATCGCACGTATTGGTGCCACTGAACAATGTGGTCAACCTCACAAGTACGTAATCACAAGCGCACTAGCCTTGTGGTCACTAAACAGAACGCGTACTTGCGTTGTAGGCAAACTTTTCAGTTACGCTTACTCACGTTTTTTCCCTGAAAGTCCTACAGGACACGTGACTTAAACGAACAATTAAACTTGTGGGACTTACACACTCCGCAGAACTCTTAAAATTATGCATCTTCTAATCACTAGTTCCAGGCATACTTATTAAATAAGTCAGAATACGGCTGCCCTCAACACACGCGAGCAACCCAGTCATAAATCTGCTTCCTTCCGTCCACACAGGACACGCGCTAATGGAACTACGAATGCTTCTCCGTGCAAATCATGCACTCACTGAAAACTACGCGGTTAACCTTAGAAAATAAAAAAAACGCTTATAAAAAAAGGTTAACTAAAACACACGCGCGTTACGATAGGCCTCTCAACAATAACCTTGACTCTCAGGTTACTCACACACAAGAAAAAAAGAAAGCCTATTTACTCATTAACTAACACTCGCGAGACTACATGTTTACACAAACCTCATCTTTCAAATCTCGGAGCTTCTCAAACGAAAACACAAACAAAGCTCAAACCTTACACATTGAAAGAAATCCTAGTCTCAATTCGCGAAAACTTTCCGATGCTCAAAATAAAAAAACACACTTTATTTCTACGGAAGCGCTCTTGGCCTCCCTTTCAAAACGCTTATGTCTGACTCATACTTTTGAGTCGGACTCGAGGTGGTCGCGGTTTGAAACCTACTCTGGCTGCCGAGGAACAACAAAAGGGCTGACTCAGTATCAGCTCTCCCAAGACGTTACGGTCTCCTGCCAATTTGCGTCCTGGCGCCCCGCTTTCCTCACAAACTCGCTTGACCGCGTCGCCACTCCCCACCTGGTCTCGTCCTGCCACCTTGCGCTTCTTCGTACTGCACGCTGAGCTTTGAAAAGAACTACGGAACGACGAGGAGATTAACTGCCCCGTGCCCTTTGTCCGCGTCCGTGCAGAACATGCTTCGCGGTCCACCTTTGACCGGTGGCTCGAACGTTTCGGATGCGTCAACATCGTCCGCGACGACCGCACCTTTTTCCTCGCGCCCTGCCCTTTTGGGTTTCTCGCCATCTTTGGCGGCGCTACATTAGTTACCGTCTTTCGGTCTTTACCGCGCTTCTTTTTACGGCGCTTTCTCCTTGCACTCGCTTTCATGTCGCCTTCTCGTGCCTCGTGCTGGCCGGTACACATTTCGTCGGCCCGGATCGGTCTCCTACCCGCACAGTCTGAGTGATTTACATTTAAATCAACACTCTCTCTGCCTCGACTGGCGGACAGCCCAACCGAATCTGGAACAATGCAGCAGGCTTTACTAGAGTTATGCAACTCGCACTCTTGCGAACTGCCCTCTACTACATTGCCCAGCTCACGCTGTGCATCGGCACACAGCCCGTCGGTATCGATCGCTGTCTCACGCGCACAGTCAGAATGATTAACTGAATCATCCCTATCTAGGCCATCTAGACTGGCGGAGAGCCGCACCGATCCCTGAACAATGCAGTTGTTCTCTCGTGAACTACGGAGCTCGCCATCCGGAGAACTACTCTCAACTACATCGTCCAGTTGGCACTTCACTTCTGCACGCAGATCTGGCTCTACATGGGTGCTCGCGTCTGTCGGGTCCGCAGTACCCTTTTCCTCGTTAGCAACCTCGCTAACATTACAAGCGACGCACACGCGCGGTAACTGTGCCAATTTGTTCGCAGCTGGCCTAGCTGTCCCTACAGTCCTCTGTTGGCACAGCACCTCGTCGCTCTCCTTGCGGCCTTTAACGGCCTCTGTTGCCACTAAGGCATCGTTAGCAGCTAGCCTTTTCCCTTCACTTATGAATCTGCAGCCAATCTCACAGGCAATACTCTTCTCGTCGGCTTTTGGCGAAAATCCGCTCCATGTGGCCTCATTCTTTCGCTCTGTACTACCTACAGAATTCTCAGACAGCCGTTGTCTCTGTGCCATTAACTGATCACAATACTGTATCTCTTTGATCAGTGCTGCCTTCTCTCTCTCATACTTTTGCTCACGCTCATGCTTACGTTCCTGATACTCACGTTCGCGTTCATTCTCACGTTCGTGACGTCCACAGCTAAGAGTAAGTTCTTGAACCTCAGGCTTCCGTTCATTCTCGCGTTCTTCACGCTTACGCTCACTCTTACGTTCACGACGCTCCCACACAGGTTCACGACGCTCACGCTCCCGTGGCTCCTGCATCACCTCCCAAGCAAGCTCAATGCTTTTGTCATCATTGCCACTATCGTTAATCGCCTTTATGACAGCTGGCGTTTTCATCCGTTCGTCCGCCTCAACTCCCAAATCGTCGCACACCAACAACAAGTCTAACCTCGTCAACCTTCTAAGATCCATGGCAGCTGCCCCGACAGGTGGTTAGAACTGTTTTCCTTATTAATTTGTGCAAACACAGAATGCAACAAACTCCCGATTCCCAGAACTATCAAAATGAACACACAAGATTTGAGTCTGGCGAATCAAAAGGAAAAAAAAACCACGCGCTCACTTACGGTTGCAGCACCCTGCCATCCGGTTCATTTGTCCGCTGTTCCCGGTTCCTCCGGACTCCCTGGGTCAAAGGCTCGCTCTTCTTCGCTACTCCCAGCTTCTTAGGACCTCTTTCGACGAAGGCTCTCTCTTCTTCGCTCTTCCCGGTTCCTTGGGATCTCTCTCGACGAAGGTTGATCTGTAGCGCTGCCACCAGCTGTTGCATTCGGAGGCGATCTCACCGCTGCCAACCAGATGTAGGGGTTGAAGGACAGACTTCGGGATGAAAAACAAACTTGGGAGGGTTTATTTTACATTATATACAGAGAGGTGAGAGTCAAGTAACAGTCGTCTTGGTTCGAGACCCCCTTTTCTTTCAACAGTGCCGGGCTATCCCCTCGCTTTCTGGAAGACAAGCAGTGAATAGTTCCCCCGCGGCACACGACCTGGGGGCCGCCAACTTGTTTGCACGTGTCTTGCCTCAGGAATGTGGCATCCCTGCTTCTGCATTCCTCAATTAGCTGTGCTGCGATTCGATGTGGTCTGGGGAACTCGAAGTAGCCTCAGGAAAGGGCGCCATATCTAACACACATAAGGCGCCATCTTAGAGCGGATGGTCGCTAACTTATGCGGCATATTACCATCGCTTATGAGTAAGTAAAAAAAAAGTACGAGGTAGACAGGACGAACGCGTGACGCAAACAGATTTGCTCGAAGAAAAAAATTATGCTGATCCAACACGCTCGTTGGAATCTCCATGACGCGAAGCTTTAGTCAGACTTTGCGTATTAAATTCATGCAGCTAACGGCGATTCGTACAATTGTGTTTACTTTACTCCCACATACAACGTGTAATCTCATGCAACGTTTATCTTTGTCCACCACAAATGTCGCGAATTTAATCTTTTGTAATATTTGTGCGTATGCACTACGCCGCACACAGCGTATATGCCGAAACGCAAGCATAAAATCAGGCGGATGCGCGGTGTGAGACGTCTACGCAGCGATGTCGTGAGGGCGAAGACAATATATGATGCTTGTCGAAGGAGGAATTGCAATGGCATGTGCATGGACACAGATGCATACGACACATGTGGTGGTGGTGAGGGTCAGTTGTAGCAACAACCGAGTTTAGCATGGTGGTTAAGGCCGGCAACTGCACCACCCGAGCGTCTCTTATAAAATCATTGTGGTGTTTCACCCCATGTCCGTCTGACCAGTCTGTCTTAACAATATATTGCCACAGAACTGCTTGTTGGCCTAGTTGGTGCTCGCTAAAAGGCATGTTTTTCGCCGCAAGTTAAAAGACACACAAAAGGAACATGGGCGGCACTTCCAACTGATTTAGTTTGGGTGGTAACCCATGAATATATATACACATACACGCATGCGCAGGCTGTTCACGAACCTACGTTATCGCAGCGGTCAAACAATCGCGTTTCCAATTTGTAGAGCAAGATATATGCATCGCTAATGCAACTTGAACCTTTGTTTCTTATGTAATAAGCTTCCATTAGCTCACGTGCTGTTTGTTTTCTGCTTCTGCCAAGAACCTTAATCTCAGAAAAACGTGGTTCGCATATGCAGGCCTTGGAGTGCGCTGGCAAATGTGCCACGCCATCTTTCCTTACATTTAGTTCGTGTTCCCTGGCTTGTTCATTTATGCAGCGTCCAGTCTGTCCTATGTAGGACTTGCCGCACTCAAGGGGAATTTCGCACACTGCCCCCGTGGCGCATTTCCCGTAGGACGCGCCGGGTTCCTTGCCACAGCCTTGCGAATCGCTCCCCTCGCGAGTGGTTTTCGAACAGAGTAGAACTAGTTCGACGGGGGCAGAAAAGGCAATGCGTAAGCCATACCGGCCTGCCACCTTCTCGAGGTTATGGGATACCTTATGAACATAAGGAACCACTGCAAGTCTTACGGTTCTCGCACTTTCATCCTCCCTTGTGGCGCTGGTACCTTCAACCTTCCGTAGAAGGGTTTCGCTGATTGATGTCACCAACGAGTCAGGGAACCGTGCTGCTTTATGTCGCTTGATCTGATTATCTTAACGATGTGGTAAGGAGACGTAAAGTTTCTTTGCGGGCTATAACTGATCCTTCGGGGAACACAAGGTGTTGCAGGCACGTATGCGGGAGGTGCTTTTATTGCAGATTTTTCAGGAGAGTGTCCCTTTCATCTTGGAATTTTGAGGCACAACCAAAGAAAGTGTTCAGCGTTTCCTATCTTGTCGCATGGGGTACAGTTCGGAGAATCGATACCCCCCCTCCTAAATAACCATGCTGGTGTACTAGCAGATCCTGTCCTTAGTCGATGCTTTACACGATAGTCGAGAAGATGCTTTACACGATAGTGAACGGCCAAACTAAAATGAATTTTGACGAATACTTACAGTTTAACACGTGTAGAAGTACCCGCGGAAAGCACGAACTTACCCTTATTGTACCCCAGGCTAGAACTATCGCTTATCAATTTTCATTTTTTCCTAGAACGATAAGAGAATGGAACAGGCTTCCACAAGAGGTAACGAACAAACGTACTGTTGACTCTTTCTTATCGGCTATTTCTCAGTTGTGAGCGAAGCACGCAATTCCTTTCGTACCGAATTTTTATTCAACTCATGTCATTAGTTTCAGAGATATTGTTCTGCGCAGTAGCGTACAAGTATGATCTGTGAAGCACTGTGTGTGAGCTTGCTGTGTTCGAATTTTTTTTGACATTTTTTGCTTGTACAGTATCCCTTTGTATTTTCTATGTACCACTCCTGCTTTGGCTGCTAAAAAGCACCTGGCAGTATTTTCAAATAAATAAATAAATAAATAAATATAGAAGTGAGGCTTCCTTTCTACGAAATCTCTTGATTGCGCATGGCATATGTGGTAGAAACCAAAGTAACCCAAAGTGATTTCCAATGTCCGATTTCTTAACTTGATTTGTCTTTGAGTTCTTGAATTTGGGAGGACGATGGAGCTCTGCGTATGCAAGAGCATCAGCTCTTTCGTTGCCAGCAACGCCAATGTGGGAGGGAATCCACTGAAACTTCACTGTGACGCCTGTGTTGCCGAGTTCTTTCATGAGGGCTAGTGATTTGCGTGGGAACTTGATGGACGGTAGGCCATGGTAGAGTTGTTGCAACGCGGCCTTTGATTCCGTAAGGAGGACCACAGTCTGTGAAGGTAGTGTCTTTAGTTTGAGCAGAACAGCAGCTATTGCCACGCCTTCCACCACTGTCGACGAAGCTATGGGCACGTTGCATGTGCTAGGCGGCGCCCCGTCTTTCCGACCCCTAGCGCCATCTGACGAATAGTTGCGCGAATGTGGTAGGATTACTCACGACGTCAGCAGCTCGCGCTGCGTGTTTGGCGCCCTGTCAAACGGTAGCGATGGCGTGAAACAGCGTGTCGATATTACTTTTAACCGGGTTTCGGGAATTACAAGATCTTCATAGCTTGTTTCGTGAAAAGAATTTAGAGAAAGGAAGTCGTCTATTTGAAGTGGGGCATGTCTACGACGTCAGAGAAGTGTTGAACTCGCACTGATCGGAAGTGACTGCTAGGTTTATTCCACAAACGAAAAATAATGCACCAGCGAGATGCGTGAAGCTCAGCATAAGTTACTTCGTTATCTACGGTGTGGACGCATGAAATAATAGGCGACATTGATTCTTGAAGATCGGCGACAACAGACAAATCCTAGCGGGGAGCTGCGATAAGATTGCCGTGCTGGCATCGCAGGGAAGTGCAAGGACGGCGCGGTAGTTTCCCTGTACATACAGGACGGCAAATACGAATCCAAAACATTTCATCCAAGAACGTGGGGCGTACGAACGACTCGTAAGACCTACCAGAGGTATTCTAACGTTGCTCTCCCCAAACACAAAAAAAGGGGACGAACTTACCAGTTGTGTTAGACTGCGCTGGGAAAATATTTTCGCCCAAGTTACTGGAAGTGCGATACTTTTATGTTGCGATTTTTCAGTGCGTGCAAAGGAGGTTCCAATAAACCACGTTGTCAAAAATTTTGGTGATCGCAACTGCCCCTTAGTTGATATGCTGGGCGCAGAAGGGTGTATGCCAGCTCAGCCGGCTGCAACCACCCCTCAAATCTCTCAGCAAGCCCTAGCGCTCTTTGAATGGGAGAGGATTGGGAAAGAGTTCCACAGCTTTACTGCGGTACAGTGTGGGAACAAACTACTTTGTTTGCTGCATATCCTGGTACGCACTGCAGGCAGTGGCGTAGCAACGGGCGTGGGGGGTGGAGGGGGGTGTCATATACGTCTGAAGACACACGGAAATTGTTGATATCCTCGCCTTCCTCGAATAAACCCGGGGGGGGGGGGGAGGTGACAGAAAACCTATGGGCCCCGGGTGCCAGACGACCTAGCTACGCCACTGACTGCAGGTGTCCCGTTGCTGCCATCATTGCTGTAAAAGCAAAGAATTCAGCGTTATAACGCACTTGGCATAACGCCGGAACATAAAACAGCTTATGCCGTCGGACGAGTGCTATCCAATGTTGACGCCGTTCTGCTTCATACGGTCGGCTTGGAAACCTGTAAAACTTTGTTCCTCGTGAGTTGGTCTACATGCTGTTGCAGCCCACTACTCAACAGCTAGGGTTGCACTTCGGCATTGCTCAGAAAAGGCAACAGCTACGCGCGAAACAGTGCACATACAGGCTTTCCGAACGCAAGCGGGCCGGTCGTATCCTGCCGGTTCCGCGCTCGCCGCCGCGAGGGGCGCCCTAGTAGGCGCGGGAACTACGTTCGCAACCTGCCTATACAGTCCAGACGTCCAGACCCCGCATATCTCTGAGAGGGAATATAGAATGCAGCTACGCAGCGATCGTCGTCTACCTTGACAGAGCCATCTGTGTATACTTGTAGCTGATTTGGGTAAGTCATGTTCAAATGTTCCAGAACTAGTGACTTGACTTCCCCAGCTGGTACGCAGCTCTTTGAGTGCAATCGTGGCACCCTTAAATTTCATGTGACGTCGCCGAATGTCCAGGGTGGGTGCACCTCTTCCTTCTGTCTCGAGCAGCGTAATCCTAAGACTTCAAGCGTGTTCAGTGCTGCATAAAAATGTGAGCGTGGCTTGTTACCTACACGTCTTAGGAGGGCTTTGTCGGGGGAAGACTCACTCAAACGTAGTAGTTTGGTCATGAGAGTCTGGGAAGCCTGAAGTCGCAGAGGTCGTGACTCACCTTCGTACAGCATTGTATTGTTCGATGCCGGCTGAGGGACTCCTAAGCACAGCCGAAGACTTTTTCTGTGTATGATTTCTAAGCGATCACACTGGTTGTCTGAGGGGGACACAGAGGTAGCTGGTATGGGATCCGACTTGTAACCAACGCTGCATGTAGCCGCAGCATCGGCGTCGGGTGGTTGCCCCAGCGTATATGCCAGCGACTCGCCTGAGCACATGAAGCCTCTGTGAAGATGACGTCACAACGTGGTCAACAGGGCGGAGCTATAATACCTTGTCGTCCAAGATAATGCCAAGAAATCGGACGTTGGGGACTTGTCGAATCTTGTACCCAATCGAATTCAGCTTCGAGCATGTTGATTTTCTTTTAATTCCAGGAAATAGTATGAATGATGATTTGTCTGTTGATATTGATAAGCCAAGCGTCGTACGTGGCCCTGGATGACATTTACTGCTCCCTGGGCTATGGGAATAATCGAGCGGTTCAAGATTTTCCGTATCACTACGTCTACAGCTGCAGAGCTCGCCGTTCTCCGCGGTGCGCTTCATGTGATAAACACTGAAAGTCCTCGAAAATGGCAGTCTTTTGCGATTCAAAGCCGGCCTTACAATGTGTACAGTCGTTTGTCCGACATGGAACTTACTATAAGTTGACGTGCGAAATCGTGAAACTTGTCCACCACTTGAGAGGCCATGATATCTCTTTTCAGTGGATACCAGGCCATTGTGGTACCATGAGAAATTACTTAGATAAGGCAATCGGACGTCAAAGAAAAGCGCTGCGTCCCCATTCCCCTCTCAAGGACCGACGCTGCGAGACAACTTTGCATTCGACCATGCATGCTCTCCTTAACAGAGTGGAATACCGTACATACAAGGCGCACCAGACGGCACGTACCAAACCCTTCGCTGCAACTCAGACCTCTGGCAGGACTGCACCGACGCGAAGCGTCTCTTCTGTGTCGGTTGTGGCGTGTAGTTGCCTTGGCGAATGCCTACTCAGCACTAATTCGAATGGCTGACAGTCCTGCATGTGACGTATGCGGATGCGAGGAGAACAGTGACCACTTATTGTGGTCACTGTTCAAGGGAGTGACTGTGGTAAAGGGAGTTCTCAAACACTTCGGAGATCTTTCAGCTCTCGTTTGCCACTGCCCGAAACCCCTCCATGATTTTGGGAATGCTTCACTTTATGCTGTGTAATACCGTCGCCTGCCCGTCAATTATATGCAACGCATGTTTCTGTATGCTGTGCCGGCTCTATAACGACGCCAGCAAAGGGCGGTGCGTTCCAGCGTCCTGGTAGGGCTGCGTTAGTGCCTGTTCTTACAGCGATGGCTGTTACGAACTCCAACCGGTGCCACCAGTGTTACGACTTCCAACCGGTGCCACCAGTGTTACGAACTTCAACCGCTGCACCACGATTACGGCTTTGTGGTCCCGTAGCGCCCTTCACCCGTTTCGTGACAGAGCGTTGGTAGCGAAGACTCCGAGCCTGGCGTCGATGAGAATAACAAAAGGGACTTTATACATTATATACAGGTTATCATACAGGACATACACGGATCGGCACTGGGGCCGAGAGCTCACACAAACGCGACTGTTCTCGCACGACGGCGTCCGGCGAAAACGCGTGACACATCTCACCCCAGTCGGGAGCGACCCTCTCTCCAGGTGGGGTCGGCGGATCCTGTTTTCGAGCGGCGTGTCACTGCTTTTATAATCCCCGAGGCCCATTGTCACTCAACCGGCCCAATACAAAGTCAGCGCACGACGGTCGTCCGAGGGGTCCAACCAGCGACCGCGCTGGCCACCCGGTTCAAAGTTCGCGCGCGCGGTGACCTCCAGGCAAGGGAGGTGCGGCGCCGGGCTGTCGGGCACACGCGAACACGTTTAAACACGCTGCTTCGCCGAGGCCTCTCCCGCACGAAGGCGCAGCATCTTGACTTGTGAAGGGAGAATTGTGGCGCTCGCAGGATAGATTCTGCATCTTGCAGATTCGGGATCCGGGCTTGTGGTAATGGCACAACAGCATCCCCGCCCTCAGATAAGGCGCCGGGAAGACGAGCTGCCTCCACGTGGCTCGGATGCCAGGCGCGCACGTTCGTCAGGCTCGTCCAAGTTCACGTCCAGTGTCGGGACGCCAGGTAACCTCACGTGCCCAGGTCCGACTCGCCAGGACAGGAGCTCTGCTCACCACGTCGTCGCCAAGGCACCTTGACCAGCTCCGCTCGGGTCGTTCCTAAGACCTTGCTTCTCGCCACTGGTCCCGCTTGGTCGTTCTGCAGCTTGCAAAATCGACCGGCAAAAGGCAACACCCAACACGAACAAGTGCCCTCTGTCTCCCGTCAAACACCAGACAAAGCCATAATTCAAATCAACCTAATTAATCGCTATCCCCTTTTGCTCCCGCTGCAACAAGAGGCAGGTGTACGATCTAGCACACAAGGCTCAAACAATCAGTTTTCAAATCATCAACATAACAAACTAGAAACAATTATTAATCAGCAATAATAATGACAACTAGAATGGTCCCCTTGAAATCGCTTTGGACCGAAAACATACTTCTGAGGAAGCAAATGAGGTCATTCATTTTTCCCGGCGATATTTTCGCGGAATCTGAAGCTGCTTATATTTGCGACCCTGCTTATCCGTGTAGCGGCGGTACAATAAGCCAGGTTCCTTGCCAAATGAAACCCCCTTTTTTTCCACTCCCCGTTTGACGCTCTTCCTCAGATCGGCTAATGAACAATCTTCCTGTTGCTCGCGAATCAGACTTTTTCTTTCAACTGCAGCCTGCTCCTGCCGGCTGGCGGAAACCGGAGCGAGTGTGGAGCCCGCGTCGCCTGATTGCGGCGTCGAGTCTATATCGCGGCTAGCACTGCACGCGTCACTCCCACTCACTTCCAGGACCCGCTCGTCTAGGCCAGCCTCCGAGCTCTGCCTCTCCCGTGACTGCTCGCCACTCAAGTTACCGTGATCGGTCCGTGTGCCGCACCGCCTTTCGCTCACCGACGCTAAGTCAAGTTCCCTCGACAGCGGGCGCGCTTTGGATCGCGTGGGGGCCATGTACGCCACGTCGGCAAAGAATGATTTGCCCTGATCCCTCAGCAGCTGCTCCGAGCTATTTGAGAAGAGGTAGGAAAATTGCTCCGGGAGGGCGGCTGACACAGCGGCTTCGGTGTTAAGTTTTCCAAACTCTCCTTCAATGATAACCGTTGCGATCGGTAAACCGACACTCTCCTTCTCGGCCACTTGCCGTATCCTAACGCACTCTCCCGTAAAATCCCTCGAGGAGACGAAAGACGGGTGAACAACGTCCATAGTTGCTGCAGAGTCCCGCAGTGCTCGGCACTTCTTGCCGTTTACCTTAATTTCCTGCACATAGGGCTCCAATAGACGTATGTTCTTGTGAGTTTCCTGTATCGTTGCAAAAGCAATTCTCTCTGGGCAGCTTGCAGCGATGTGCCCTTGCTTTTTGCAATTGTAGCAGGTTAACGGTCTCCGTCTTTCAAAAGAACGCGTCATTTCGTTTCGCTGTTTCGGACCATCGTCATCATTCTGAGATGCATTCTGTCCATCCCTTACAGTTTCTTTGGGAAGGGACTCGTCGTCCCGAAACTCGCGACGCGTGATTTCCTTCCGTTCGTCGGGCTTCCCGAAAAACCCATCTCTTCTATCTGCTTTTTCTATGCGCACTGCCTTGCTGTGCAAGCTGCGGCGGGTGTAATACTCTTCCGCTAACTCTGCTGCCTTGTTTAGCTTAACCTCCTTTAGCCTATCTTGCAGCCAGAGCCGGACATCCTCATCAATGCAACGGTAGAACTGCTCCAACGCGATGCATTCGACAATTTTGTCGCGGTCGTCGTAAACCTCTTCGCCCTTCAGCCATTCCACCAGGTCGGCTTTTAGACGAAACGCGAAGTCAACATTCGACTCCTTACCCTTTTTTGCATACCGGAACCTCTGCCGGAAAGCTTCGGGCGACAATTTGTACTTCCGCAGTAGCGCTTCCTTCACATCACTGTAGCTCTCAAACGCCTCTTTCGATAAGCAAGTTATTACGTCTGATGCCTCCCCAGGAAGCAACGCTAACAGATTCTGTGCCCAGAGGGATCGCTCAATGCTATTCCGTTCGCACACGTGCTCAAATTTCACGAGGTATTTGGCCATATCCTCTCCGACGACAAAGGGTGGAAGTTGATCGCGTATTCTTGGAACATTAGAAGTGAGACTAGGCGCTGGCGAGCTATTTCGGGTCTCCAACTCTTTCATTTTAAGCTCGTGCTCCCGTCGCTCCCTCTCTCTCCTTTCCTCCTTTTCCTCCTCGCGACGTTGCTGTTCTCTCCTTTCCTGCTCGCAACGTTCCTTCTCCCTTTCCTCCCTTTCCCGCCGTTCCTTGATATCCGCCCAGGCCTCTGCGGCTTCCTCCGCCGTTACGTCCCCAGTCCTCATGACCTCAAGGATCGCATTCTTTCTTTTAGTTGAGCCCAACTCAATGCCCAACTCCTCACAAATTTCGAGAAGTTCCTTCACCTTGTACTTCTCCATCGTTCACACTGTCCTCCTGCTGTTTACCCTTTTTGAATATACCTGCCGTACGCTACTACAACACTACTAGTAACACATATGCAAGTATATCACACACTGCCCTGTTTACCCCCTCAGCATCCCCTGGTTTTCAAAACGCTCTTACTAGGCTTGAAACACACAAGGTTATCACAATGCAACACCAAATCCTTCCCTAAGCTACTATAACCTGTGTCAGAGAAAGTCTGGTGTTTGAGGTAAACTTCAGGCACTCACCGCGCCGAGGTAGCTGATGCCGGTCAATCCCGTAGCTGCCATCCAGTGTTACGACATCCTACCGGTGCCACCAGTGTTACGACTTCCAACCGGTGCCACCAGTGTTACGAACTTCAACCGCTGCACCACGATTACGGCTTTGTGGTCCCGTAGCGCCCTTCACCCGTTTCGTGACAGAGCGTTGGTAGCGAAGACTCCGAGCCTGGCGTCGATGAGAATAACAAAAGGGACTTTATACATTATATACAGGTTATCATACAGGACATACACGGATCGGCACTGGGGCCGAGAGCTCACACAAACGCGACTGTTCTCGCACGACGGCGTCCGGCGAAAACGCGTGACACATCTCACCCCAGTCGGGAGCGACCCTCTCTCCAGGTGGGGTCGGCGGATCCTGTTTTCGAGCGGCGTGTCACTGCTTTTATAATCCCCGAGGCCCATTGTCACTCAACCGGCCCAATACAAAGTCAGCACACGACGGTCGTCCGAGGGGTCCAACCAGCGACCGCGCTGGCCACCCGGTTCAAAGTTCGCGCGCGCGGTGACCTCCAGGCAAGGGAGGTGCGGCGCCGGGCTGTCGGGCACACGCGAACACGTTTAAACACGCTGCTTCGCCGAGGCCTCTCCCGCACGAAGGCGCAGCATCTTGACTTGTGAAGGGAGAATTGTGGCGCTCGCAGGATAGATTCTGCATCTTGCAGATTCGGGATCCGGGCTTGTGGTAATGGCACAACATGGCTCATCACCGGCGCCGGCGTTAGGCAGCGCGTTATCTCCGACGCAGGCCTCCGGGAGCCTTCATACTGACACGTGCTCGAGCGATCTAGTCGCACGTATGCCGGCTCCCTACTCACATGCTGAGATTTGTTACTGAACATACTACATGTTAGCACACGCCGCAGCCGCACATAAACGGTTGGGAAACTCACCTTAAAAAAGAAAAAAAAATAATTGGTGTGACCCACCTCTCGACTATGCGAGGGCAGTCATAACTAAAGAATATACACGATCGGCTAATCACGCATGTGCGGTGAGTTAAACCCACAGAAAAAGTTGGAAGGTGATACAACTTCCAGTTAGAGTCTATGAAAGACAGTCTTCCAGAGCGAGTTGGGGGTGAGATAGGGGCGGAACCACTGCACATTGCACTTTATTGCGTCACTCCTCGCGCGAGGGGAGTAGGAGGAGCGTAGGACTTACATTTTGTTTGACTGCATCATCTACGGCATCGGCCCACATTTTGATGTATGATCACTTGTCAGTTTATTTTAAACAATTTCAGGTGTTTTGCATGCTATAACTATGTTCCAAGTACACACACACACACACACACATATATATATATATATATATATATATATATATCCGGAACGTCATGGCGACCACTGGTCCCAGAGGAACAAGCCGACTAATACATATCGGCCCACGAAAGAGTCTAGAAACATACCCAACACGGCAAATTGGTGGTAACTGACTAATAAAGGCTTCGTTTAAAAAAAAAAAATCCTTGGGGGATGTTCACGCAGGCTGTCTGTTTTTTAAAAATGCGTAACGGTTACAATATACTAATTTGCGTAGCATACGACATGTATTTTCCTTGGAGATGCTTGCTCTCAAACAATGGTGTATACACGGCATCAGCTGCAGTTTGCAAGGCGTTCTGACCTTGTCGCGGCTAGTAATTGCGACAAGGCCAGCATTTATACAGCATTTATACGTTTTTGTTGTGTGTGTGTGTTTTTTTTTAAAGAGCGCAGCTCTTTTTTCATACCTCCCTGCAGTTCAGCGAGTTGTCGTAGTCTGTGTCACTGAGTAAACATTATCAATGAAATAAAAAAAAATCACGAGACCGATGGGGACCGGGGTCAAGCAGCAACCTGATGCTCCACCCGTTGGACCAGAGACACACACAAAGAGAAACACAATAACACACTTACCAGCTTCCCTCGTGCAAGCTAGCGGTTTGACTCACAGCGCGGGGAGCCGCGCCTTACAGCAATAGTGTACTTGCAAAAGTGAGAGTACGCGCTCTGCTACCGGAGTGCGAAGAAAAAAGTTTTGCGCCAGAGCAAAACATGTGCTTAAACCAGTTCTAACGCAGTGGTTTTCGGGTAGATCTCCTGCAGACTTTCGTTCCACGAAAACTACGTCATTTCTCAACATGGCGGCACCAAGCCTGCCCACTTCAGGCTTAACTAGTAGCCATTCCTGACCTATTTGGCCCATCACCTCAAGTGGATGGTGGTGTAGACTTTCTATACGCGTTATCTCACCTCTGTAGCAAAGTTTGGGCGTTATCGTGGCAGTCTTCATGTTAAGCGGCACCGTGTTCACTAAAGAAGAAGACTGGCTGGACGCCCTGCAAAGCGACGACCACCAGACCCAGCTCCGGGCCGTCCAGAGGGCTCACGAAAGGGCGGAGGCTCACGGGCTTCCCGTCCCAACGTGGGTGCGGCCCGCGACCCCTGCCGCCCACTAAACCAAGAGTGGGTGGGGAGGGGTTCCTCAGGACACATTAAAGTTATTTCCTCCTCCTTCATGAAATTGGTTCTTGATATCGGGGCATGATTTGGCATTGGGCTGCTAAGCCTGAGGGCGCGGAATCAAATCCCGGCCGCGACGGGTGTATTTCTATGAGGACGAAATGTAAAAACGCCCGTGTACCATGCATTGGGTGCACGTTAAAGAAGCCCAGATGGCCAAAACTAATCCGAAGTCCCCCACTACGGCGTGTCTCAGAATCATATTGTGGTGTTGTCACGTAAAACTCCGGTTTAATTCAATTTAATAACGAGGCACTGGATTTGGTAAGGGAATACATCTACTTAGGGCGGGTAGTGACCGCGGATCCGGATCATGATACTGAAATAATCAGAAGAATAAGAATGGGCTGGGGTGCATTTGGCAGGCATTCTCAGATCATGAACAGCAGGTTGACATTATCCCTCAAGAGAAAAGTGTATAACAGCTGTGTCTTACCAGTACTCACCTACGGGGCAGAAACCTGTAGGCTTACGAAAAGGGTTCTACTTAAATTGAGGACCCCACAACTAGCTATGGAAAGAAGAATGGTGGGTGTAGCGTTAAGGGATAAGAAGAGATCAGATTGGGTGAGGGAACAAACGCGAGTTAATGACATCTGAGTTGAAACCAAGAAAAAGAAACGGGCATGGGCAGGGCATGTAATGAGGAGGGAAGATAATCGATGGTCATTAAGGGTTACGGACTGGATTCGAAGAGAAGGGAAGCGTAGCAGGAGACGGCAGAAAGTTAGGTCGACGAATGAGATTAATAAGCTTGCAGGGACAACATGGCGACAATTAGCACATGGCCAGGGTAGCTGGAGAATTATGGGAGAGGCCTTTGTTCTGCAGTGGGCGTAGCCAGGATGATGATAATGATGATGAATATCGAGGCATGGAGGCCTAGGTTACCGTGTGCGAAAAAGTCGTCTCGCCATGTTAATGAATTTGATGTGGCTACAGGTAGCATATGTGCCAACTAGCCGAAGCGTCAGCACTATTGCAATACGCTTAAAAAGGCAGACTTGCAACGCATAAACAATTCTAATATTAGACAGCTTAATCGGGCGTCAGCAGCTGCTCTGGGTACGCAGCAAAGCCGCGGAGGCGTCAGTGCGCATGCGCAGTACGTAGGAGCACGCACGGTATCTCGCGTGCGCCTGGAGCTTTTCAAAAGCTGCGTAGCGTGCGCTGCGGGCTCAGCGGGCGTTGCGGGACGTTCTCGCGTGTTCTCGCGTGTCCACAAGAGCGGATTTTTCGATATGGCTCTTGCGGCAGATATGACTCCGGCATGTGGTTTGACTTCGTGGCGACTGATATTGGCTACGCAGTTTCAGAAGCTGGCATATGGTGGCGCTGAGTTGCACACTGCGGGCTCCTGCGCGTGGAAGTCAGCAATCCCCTTCTCCACTTTTCCATCCGGACAATTATTGCCGTATCGTGCGCGCGCGCTTCGCTACGCACGCACAACCTCGCGCGCTGCATACGTGGCTGGTTGCGGACGCCCAACTGCCTATTCTCGGCTTGCGTTCGCTCGCGGAAGCTTGCGTCTCCAGACGAACTCGACGCACACTCGCGTTCACAAAGGCGTGAATACAACGCTTTCATGCATCTTTCTCGACTCCTAACGCGCGCCATTGACGAACGGCCCTGATTTCGTGGGAGCTGAATAATCCTGGCTGTTTTTGTTCTGATTTCTGATTTAGGAGCCAGAGAGAGTTTCGCGGTGTTTCCCAATAACACGCCATGGATTCGTCTTCAAAAAGCACTGCATCATCGGCAAAGGGCTCAGCGGACGGAGCTGGATTACACCGCCAGAGAAAGCATCAGGCGGAGAGCCTTCGAAATCAGCAAGAAACGCTGTGACCGCGCTATATAATTGCGCACACTATCGCCTACCGCGCTGCTGCTTGCGCACTTCTGAAGCAAAGCTTTCGTTGCCAACCCCTCTGGAGGGAGGAGGAAAGAGAAAAGAAGAAGGCAAGGAGGTTAACCAGAATAACGTCCGGTTGGCTACCCTACACCGGGGGAATGGGAAAGGGGAAAGCAAAGATCACAGGGAGAGAGAGGAGGGAAGGAAAGAAGGAAATTGCGGCAAGTTCGCTGACGCGTGTGGTTTTACAGAAATTGCATTAATAGTGACAGGTGGTCGCACAAACCCGTCGTCCTTAAGAAACACAAAAGCGCCTTCACCCCCTCTGGACTTTCCTGACTGTGCCTGCTGGGTGCTGCTGCTGTCTCGCCCAATAGCTCGCATGCAGGACAGCACTACCATCTTTACTGGTGTCCAGGATGCTGTCCATTTCACTCGGTGATAGACTTTTACTCGGTGTCATTCTGAAAATTCGTTCCAAGTGGATACGCCGCGGGAACTCACCTGCTACAATTTGTAAATTGGAATATGTGCCTTAAAGTAAATATTAAAAAAATAATTAGTGAATTCTCGTTAATTAGCTGATTATGAATTTCAATTTCTCGTGCAGGGAAGGTCCACCTCTTTAGGCTATCAGGCTCAATTACTCAAAGTATGCTATCTGCCACAGGTGATATTTAAAAAAAATTAAGTTTGGTATAAAAACATACAACTGAATTCTGTAGACTTGCTATTAACAGTTCGTAGTTCGGCACTATGTACTCCACACTCCGCCGCGGGCATCACAAGAGAAAACAGGGTGGTTTCTTCGTATCCTCTCGTGTCCTTTATTTAGGTCTTTCCGAAGGACGCATAACACTTGGTCGCCAGTTTCTCTGATATACATAACTGCAGCCTCACCTATGTATGGGCACTAAGTGGAGATGTAAATAAGAAAAAAAAACAAGACGAAGAAAACAATCTTACTGCAGCTTGTAAAACCAAAATGCAGGCCTTTAACGTAGGGCTACAGTTATTTCGTTACTTCGCTACTTCGCTCGCATTGTTGCATATACTATAAACGCCTTGCTGACAACGTAACTTTGGAATCGTTAAAAAGTAGCCTTGATGCAACTGTCATTTAATGCTAGTTTTTTGCAATACCAGTCGTTTACGCGAGTAGTACGGTTAACTGACCATGAGATCTCCTCCTGTTGTAGAATGTACTTTCATCATCATCATCGTCATCGTTGTGTATGGAAGAATTAGGCCCAGACAATGAAACGTTCCTTTCCTTAGAGCGCTTCCTAACCTTACATGAGTCCTCCTTACAGCGAAGGACCGATAGAGGAAGCACGCGTACTCTGAAAGCTCCCTTCACCCGTCCTCACGTAAGGAGCGGTTGCCGCATGCCTGGGTTCAAGATTATCTCTTAAAATCTTTACGCGAACACCATTATTCTAAAAAAAAAAAATGTTGTATCGTGGCACAATCTTCAAATTGAAGAGCTAATAAAGAGAAGCGTGGACGCTTTCTTGTAGTTTTCTTTACTAAAGTTTAAAAAAAGTAGCGCATTACAGTGCAAAACTTGATGTGCTCCATCAACGCTGGCACGCCGGTGTCGTGCAGCGCTTAGCAACGCTTTCATGCCGCACGCGTGACTGAAACGAACATGCCTGGCAAGACGTACCGTGCTCACGCTTCTCCGCAGGTGGGCGACAGCGCGCATGCGCAAGCAAACGTCACGTGGCTAAGCAGTGAGGTGAAGCTACCTTATGCTGAGGAAGCACCAAGGAAGCCTTCACCGAGGGCCCCTCAGTAAGGAAGCTTTCAGAGTGACATAAGGTAGCCTCACCGCAATGAAGGCTTCCTTACTGAGGTAAGGAGGATTTCATCGTTTGGCCCTTAAGCTTTAAATGGGGAACACTGTTTTCTTCAAGTTTGGTCTTGCTAATTAACGCAGCGATGCTGACTCTTTTGCGAATGTTTTCTGTTCGACCATGCCGTACGTGAAGCGTTCTATTCAATTTGGCGGCATTACTGACGGCGCAGTCGACGAGAGTCCGCACGCCGTTATTGGTGCGACAGAAGAATATTAGGTTCGCGATACACAGTTTGGCATGAAACTTTCTCTTGCCGTTCAAAGCGGGCAGGCCTTGCATGGATGACGGAGAAATTTCTGCGGCACATAGGCGCAACCGAATTTCTTTCATTCAGCTTTCATTTTCGGCCTGCTCGCCGTGAAATGACGTGCGTTATACAAACGAGTCTCCACGAGACGAGCGTCATTTGCCTATCACGTGTTTTTCTGCCCTGACGCGCTTGCATGAATAAAAAGATGGCGGAGGGGGTATAAGCGGCGCCATGGCCTCTGCGTGTGCTGGACACCCAGGCTAGGAGGGCAACATGCGCGTGCGAGCCTCTCTCTCGTTGGACTGATTCTCACGGCCGTTCTGAAAACGCATGAACAATGAAACCACGAGCAACCGGAGGAGGACAATTTCGACGAGTGTCTAGGCGAGTATGCACATTTAATTTCGCGCGTACGCGTTGCTTTTCTTTTTTTTCGTGTTTTTTCTGTTCGCATATTGTTAATCTAGCGGAATAACGAACGTTGGCCGCGAGAAGTGTATATAGCGAACGGCACTATTCACCCTATGCTCGAAATTCAAGGGCGACACGAGTACAATGGGATGATTGCTCAATAGGGCCTTTCTTGATGCAAGCTGATTCCCCCTGCCTCCCCCTACCCGGTAGCGAACTGCGCCGACACTTCTGGGAAATTTGTCCGGAAAGCACGACCGAAAGCGAAAGAGACAATCTTGCGTCGAGTTCCTCACGGAAATGCTGTGGACGACAGGTGCTCGCGCGTTTAGCAGCACAGGGCCGCTAAACGGTGCCGCGTGTGGCTTACTGAACGTATACACAATGAACCGATTGCTTATTATATTTTGACATCAATATCTTTAGGTACCAAAACCAGCCTTCGCTACAACTTGAACGACTGACGAACACCGTTTAATCGAAATGCTCGCGGTTATCAAGTGAGGAACGTTTCTCAATAAGGTGCATTAAATGCTTAATAACTGTCGTTAAGAGAAATTTAATGCTTGTCACTATTTCGCCCTCCCATGGACACCTAAGCCTAAGCCAGCGCCCCGAATCTCTGGAGTGGAACCAAATAAACGTGACCTTACGATGGGCCGACAGCGCATACAAAACGCGATTCCGACAAAGCCTCTGTGGCGCATTAATGTTCTCGTCGCTGCGTTCCTTGCAGTGAAAAAAAAAAGCGGTTAACTAGTATGACGTAACAGTGGCGTACTTCCAGGACTTGTGTCTTCTATGAAGCAGTGCTCCGCCTCGCTGTTAGTCCCCGCAGCTTGTCTTCGTGGAAACACGAACGTCCGTCATGGTGTTGTTCTTTCCCCCTTTGTTTTTATACCCAACGGTATTATACTGATTGCACTCACGGTTACGTCGTAGGTCGCAGTACTCATTCGGTCACTTACCACCATGACGGCGTCATGACGACCATGAAATAAAATATGCTAAATGCCTGCGCTAGCTGTGCCACTGCAAAGGTTCTTTCTGAAAACGTATGTTTCAGCCGACCGGGCCACTACTTTCACTACGACAATAGTTATGAGCTATGAACTTGGTTTTGTACTTCCGTCTGTCTCCTCCATTACACCATCGTAGTCACCAAGATACTGCCTAGCCGCCGTGGTGCCCTAATGGCTTTGGCTAGGCGCTGCTAAGCCCCAAGGGAACGGGATCTAAACCTGGCCGCGGTTGCCGCATTTGGATGAGGGCGATATGCAAGAACGCCGGATGCGACCGTCCACATGGATGCACTGTCCCACAGACGAGTATGAGCCAGTCAGTGAGAACTCACAAGCAGCAGCAGGCAGCAGCCACCGTCGGCAAGAGAGGTGCAGGCAGGTCCACTAAGAAAGCTTCACTTTAAAGAATTTGGGTGCACGTTAAAAAACTCCAGGCGGTCAAAATTAATCCGGAGTACCCCATCACGGCGTGACTTGTTATCATATCGAGGTTTTGGCGCGTAAAACCATAGAATTTAATATAACGTACCCCATGAGCTTCATATTCTTCGTATAGCGAAGAAAAAGCGTCGCGGCCACTAAACGTCCCTTCGGAATCGAACTAATGCCACTGCGGTGGGGCGTACTTGGAGCTGGACGCACTGAACGCTGCGCTGTGGCGCAGCCTTGGTACGCGGTCATTTCTGCGGGGTTTGACATACTGCACGCAGACTCTGAGATGGCGGTGTCAGCGCAAGCACTTCGGGGGCCACTGCAGGGGGACGATGTTGCAGCGCGGGCGTTGTATGCATTGCGAAGAAACTGTTTCTGAGAAGACGACAGCATCCGCTTTGAGAGGCTGCTTCTATCGTAGTAAGCAAGATCAAGAACAAATGAATCGCTGAAATTTAGTGGTACACTTTTTTTTTTGCTGGGAATGATAAAATGTTTATGTTAAAGAATCGTAATAAATGACAATAAGATCTCGCCACACTAAAAGCTAAGGTAAGTGCATCAGCTATGACTTTATTAAGCGCTTGCTCCGGCAAGGAAGGTGTTACGCTCACGTGATTAACCGTTGTAACGACAACAACAAAAAACCAACTAAATGACTCACAAGGCGGCGGATGCACTGCGTGCTATAGCGTGCGCTAGACAGGAACCAGTACCGAGATCAAGCATGTTGAACGTAGTCTGAGGTAACGAGAGAGAGAGAGAGAAAGCGAGAGGAAAGGCAGGGAGGTTAACCAGATATCAGTCTCCGGTTTGCTACCCTGCACTGGGGATGGGAGATTGGGGTTAGAAAGAGGACAGAGAGGAAAACGTTAAAAAAAACACGCACACACGGACGCACACACACACAAAAGGCGTTCCAGTTAAAGACGTTCACAAAGGCCTGTAGATCGCAAAAAGCGCAATAGTGCTTGCACGGCCTTTTTCTGTGACGGTAGGTCCTTTCGAAGGTGCAAAATTCTTTTTTCCGGTAGCGGTTGGTCGTCCAGCTGGTCAAGTTTGTGGCGAAGGCATTCTGTCTGTGGACAGTACTGCGGGCAGGCGCACGAAATATGGCCAATTGATTCTTCGTGGCCGCAGTGGTCACAGGTTGCGGTGTCGGTCATCCCTATGCGGAATGCAGAGGCTGTGGTGAAGGCAACGCCCAACCACAGTCGATATAAAAGCGTGGCGTTTCTACGGCGAAACTCTGATGGCGCTCGAAGACTTAGTGTGGGATCAAGTAAGTACAGTCGCGTATTTCTTAAATGTGGCTCATTCCATTGCGACGCGGTGCACTGCCGAGCAAGTAGGCGGAGCTTCCGTGCTGCGTCAGTTCTAGAAAGAGGAATTGGGACATGGTGCTTCTCAGTATGGCCTGAGCAGGCAGCTTCATCCGCCCGTTCATTGCCGATAATCCCGCAGTGACTTGGAAGCTACTGGAAGGTTATTTCATGGCCTGTATCACTTATACGGTGTGACATCTCTGTAATATGAAATATTAGTTGTTCCTGCGGTCCGCGTCGTAAAGGTGACAGTAGAGACTGCAGTGCCGCCTTCGAATCGCAGAATACCGTCCACTTGTGTGGCCGTTCATCCCCAATGCGATGAAGGGCAGTAAAGAGCGCTGCGAGCTCTGCTGCCATCGATGTTGTCGCGTGGGTCGTCTTAAATTTGATTGTTGTAGTTTTCTCTGGTATGACGATTGCCGCCGCGGAGCTACTTGGAAGGACGGATCCATCAGTGTAAATATGCGCATATATATATATATATATAGTCACGGTAGTTCTCGTACAAATATAGTAGCGTGAGCTCTTTAAGGGCTGGTGATGATAGATCAGCTTTTTTCGGGATGCCAGGTATTGTGAGGTTGATTTTTGGCTGAGCGAGGCACCATGGAGGAATCTAAGGTCTCGCAGCCGGAGTGAAACAAGCTGGTAATGATTCATCATATGCGGTTGCCGTTTGGCTGAAAGATGCGTGTGGTCTGTCCGCTGGTAGAGAGGCTAAGTGGTGACCAGGAGTCCTGGCTAGATGCCTTATATGGGTCCTGAGCACTTCAATTTCAATGTGGCTCCTGACAAGGTGGTCTTTAGCGATTGCTATCGTAGCCGTTGTTGAAGCCCTCTGAGGCAGGCCTAGACAGATCCGGAGCACTTGAGCTTCAAGATTTTGTGTTGTGCGTAGGTTCGTTTTATCTGTGTTGGTTATTGATGGCAAGCTGTACCGCAGAAATCCTAGAAAAAGCACCCTGTACAGCTGTAACATGGCACTTGTCCACATCCCCCCGTCTTTCGAGCGAAAAACTTGAACAGGTGGCAGATGCCTGTCAACCGTCTTTTCACGTATGATACGTGAGGGCTCCATGAGAAGTCCCTGTCAATTATGACACCTAGAAACTTGTACGATCGGACCCGTCGTATTACTTGGCCATTTATCATTATGTTATAGTTTGCCATGGGTTTGCGCGTAAATGGCACTAGAGCTCACTCCTCGGAGGAAATTTCCAGGCCTCGATTACGAAGGTAAATAGCAGTTTGTGTGGCGGCTCTCTGAATTCTCGCTCGCAACCGTAGGCGTGTTACTGTAGACGTCCATATGCAGATGTCATCCGCGTACATTGATAGCCTGACTGTGGGTGGCACGTGCTCAAGGAGGGCAATTAGCGTTAGATTAAACAACACAGGTCTAAGTACACCGCCCTGGGGGACGCCGCGGTAGTTATAATGTAGACAAGTATGGCCTTCCTCGGTGCTCACAGAAAGGCATCGCATGGAGAGATAGCTCCGTATCCATTGAAACATCCGACCACCCACTCCTACCTCTGAGAGAGCAGAGAGGATGGCTTCATGCGTAACGTTGTCATACGCCCCTTTAACGTCGAGGAATAAAGCGCAGAGACGCTTACGGCATTTATCATGCTGAATGTAGGTGACCAGGTCGACGACATTATCGATCGATGATCGACCACGTCGAAAGCCCACCATCGCATCCGGGTAGGTGTTGTGGTACTCCAAATACCACTCCAGGTGTCCTAGGACCATCCTCTCCATTACTTTGCCCACACAACTCGCTAAAGCAATCGGGCGATATGATGAGAGTTCTAACGGCGACTTGCGAGGCTTAAATTCAATTCAATTCAATTTTTATTTTTCCAGAAATAATGGGTCCTGGAAAGGGTCAAGAGCTGAAAGCTGTCTCGACAGCTTGGCTAGGCCCATGACCCCATCTACAAGGCAGTATTGGTGTACAGCAACAGGTAGTGTCCATGACATCAAGAAATGCGAAGAACAATGAATTATACAGTAGCACAAGGGCAATTAATTAATAAATCTACAACATATGATTTCGAAATGTGTGTAATAACTTTATCTATAGTTGTGAACACATGACAATACAAGCAAAAGAAGTTAAGACACCAGAATATAAAGAAAAATAGAATACATACATGTTCATGTGAAACAGTATTTGCAAAACAAAAGGCAAACATACATAGCCATTCATTCTTTGAATAGAAAATACATTCTCAGTTCTTTTTTACGCCGTAACTGATGACACATTTATGGTAATTTAGAATAAATGGCAGAATATGCTGTAATGACTGAACTTTATAATTAAAGATTTTATAATCCAAGATGGCACAGAAAGACTAAGGCACATAAGACTTTATAATCCAAGATGGCACAGAAAGTTCGGTCAACTTCGCGCAGACGCTTACAAAAATTAGGTACGAGAAGGTGGCGAGAATACTGCGCGTCGTTGTCTCCGTTTACTCCAGTTCCCAGAATATGGTCAGTTGTCCGATCTTTTAGTGGTCCAGTTACCCAGAGCCATCCCTTCCGAGCCCTTGCCGTAGCTCGAAGCACTCCGGGAACATCTGTTGCTGACGAATTCTGTCAACTTATATCCAGACCAGGAATTTCGTTTACTTGCCTACAATTTACAAGTTCGACAACACTAGCAGAACAGAAAGTTCGTGCGTGCTTTATGCCACAACATCCTCAACTTGACTGTGAGTTTAGTCTAAATGAATGGAAATGTGCTCTTTCGTCATGCCGTACAAACACAACCGCAGGCCCAGATGGTGTCACGTATATGATGTTCAAGAACCTAAGTCCAGTCGGAAGAATGACTCTTTTGGAGATATTTAATCATATCTGGATAAGAGACTCTTCCAGATTCATGGAAATTAGCCTGAGTAATTCCAGTACTAAAACCAGGAAAGACTCCCCATTGTCTTGACTCCTACCGACCCGTCAGTCTCACAAGCTGTTTTTCCAAACTAATGGAGAAGATGATGGACCGTCGACTGCAGTGGTGGTGTGTACAAACAAATGTGCTTTCCAATGACATGACCGGTTTTCGCCAAAACCAGTGTACAATGGATTCAATATTAGACATTGCCACATGCGTCGAACATGAACGAAGTTGCGGAAATGTGACAGTAGCAGTATTTTTAGACATTCAAAGAGCATTCGACACTGTAAGTCACGTACACATCCTTGCTGGCATGTTAGAGCTTGGCCTACACGGTCGAACACTGCGACGGGTATCAAATTTCTTGAAAGACAGAAAAATATTTACAGAAACAATCGAAGGAGAGAGTAATTATCACAGCATCACGCAGGGCGTTCCGCAGGGCAGTGTTCTCAGTCCGTTCTTATTCAATTGTGTCATGGCAGCCTTGCCACAAAAGCTCCCGTCTGGTCTACAGTATTCGCTGTACGCAGATGACACCTGCATATGGGCCTCTGGATCTCATATACAAGACATTCAAACAACGCTGCTAGAGGGTCTTGATAGTATCGACACCTTTTTAAAAGAAAGAGGCATGAGTCTTTCATACGCAAAGACCGCCGTACTTCCTTTCACTAGACGACAGCTGAATAATTTCCAACTTGCACTTAATGGGTAAACTTTGATATTTGTGAAAGAGCATAAATTTCTTGGAGTTATTCTTGACCCCCAGCTAACATGGGCTTCACACATTCCCACAATTGAAAAGCAGACCAATGCAGTAATAAACGTACTTCGGCGACTCGCTGGCACAACGGGGGGGGGGATCACTCTCTTTACTACTACAAGTTCATAACGCCCTCATAAAACAAAGAATTGCTTACTCGGCACCTATTCTCCATGGTTTATCACAAACTTCTCAGGAACGTCTTCAACGTTTACTGGCAAGAGGGCTGCGAGTGTGTCTTGGGGTTCCGCAGGCTACCTCGAGTTCTTTAGTAATTGCTGAAGCTCGTCACCCACCATTTCCAGTGATACGAATGGTTGAAACATGCCGACATATTTATCGCATCTTAGCCCAACACGAGAAGCATCCATTAAACCTCGCGCTTACCGAAAGAAACAAAAGCAAAATTCACGATATTGTTCGAGAACATAAAGCATTATTACCAAGATTTGAATTATGCAAAGTGGATGTTTGTTTCCCTCCCTGGATGTTAACATGTCTTAAAATAAAATTATCGGTTGACGGGATTATATCTGAGAGAGACAAGTTCATTGTAGCCGCACAACATCTGGCACTTTTCCAAATTTACTCCTTGTCTCTCCAGTACATCCACGTTTATACAGATGGTTCGTGTCATAAAGATTCCTCGACTTCTGCATTCGTCATTGCACATTTAGCGCTAGATCAAACATTTAAATTATCCCGAGAGACATCTTCCACCGTGGCAGAACTGTTTGCAATCCTGTGTGCTTTGCGTTTCATAACATCAGAAAAACATTCGCAAAAATGGGTTATCTTTAGCGATTCGCAAGCCGCTCTTACATTACTACAGAGCAATAAGAAAAATTATTTGAACACTTTGCTATTGTATGAGGCACTCAAAGCACTTAGAAAAGCAAGCGCAATGAACCACGCAATTGAATTCCAGTGGATACCTGGGCACTGCAATATTCCTGGTAATACTGCAGCGGACGCAGCTGCGAATCGGGCGCACAATAACGCGGAGACAACCAATATTCCCCTATCGCGTAGTGAAGTCCGTCTGCTCCTGAGACAGATTTCTTGTCACCTCAGCAAAAATACCTGGTTTGATCAGCAAACTAAAAACTCGGAGTTATACTTTATAGACCCATGTATAAACTTATCAATGCCGGAAAATCTAAGAGACAACAGAAAATTTGAAACATTGGTACACCGCCTGCATTTTGGTACTGCATTTACAAAACACTTCTTGTACAGGATAAAACGTGTCTCTAGTCCGCAGTGTTCTTGTGGCCATCCAGACGAAGATGTGCATCATCTTCTTCTCGAGTGCACGGAATACGATCCACAAAGAAGGGTACTGCAAGCTAATTTGTTGCTATTAGACAGAAGACCATTCACTCTAAGAACGATGCTTGGCCCATGGCCAACTGCGGGCCTTCAAAAAAGAGCGCTTCTTGCTCTGAAAAAGTTTTTAGAGGACACCAACATTTTGGGGAAATATTACGTATCAGATGATCCGAATACGCTAAATGAGTAACACAAACGTTGTTCGTGGTTCATAATTGGTTTACGTGGTGATTTACGCAATATGCATATTTCTGTTCTGTACTTGCAGTGTATTACATGTGTTGAGTGTTTTGGCTGTTCAAAATATGTGACTTTTATATGCGTACGTGGACTGAACTAATGCACAGAACTTTGCGACTCATGTACTGTTGGACTGTATATTTTTTATTCATCCATAGTTCTACAGAGTGCCATATTTTGTGCCGCTATTCGACCTTTTTACGCAAATTTGTTTCCTTTGGCAAGTGACAAGGAGTAGCCGGTGCCACCATAAAGGCGCCAACTTCTCCTAATATTCATTTCAATAAAAAAAGAAAACACCTGTACACAGAGAAGTGAAAGCAAGAACAGCAGATGATGAAATGGTAGTAGGTATGCAGACAAGGTAAACCACTAAATGTTGCTCCAAACTCTAACGTAACGAAGACGAAGGTTCTTTATACGTCCTGAGCAGCGCCTGTAGGTGTTACGTGCTTCAGTGATCTGTACTACCGGCGGTTGCACGCACGGCCTAGCGACGAATGTTAAACACTCGCAAAGGGCTTTGAAGCGCGAAATGCTCCTTCGTTTCATTGTGTGCACTGTGAGAGCGGATCCACATCCAAGCAAGGTGCATTGTGAATTCAATGAGATGTCCAAATAAATTCCATTAAATCAAACTCATGGGGAAAATAATTAGGTTCTCGAGTTTAACGCACCAAAACCGCGGTCTGATTAATGGGAACGCCGTAATAATGAATCCTTACCAACTAGCTCAGCTTTCATTCGTTCTAAGCCGTAATGGGGGATAGTTTTTGACCTACCTGGATAATTTTTGGATCACCCATGCAGCGCCCGGTATACGAGCATTTTTGTATTCCGCCCTTATTGGAATGCAACAGCCGGCATGAACTTCGGACATTGTGCTCGGCAACCCAACGCCACAGCCACTGAGTTATCGCGGCGGGTCGAACAGAAGGAATGCGCTCAACATACGTCGAAGAAGAAGCCCCTGTAGCACGCTCACGCATACATTGCTGACCCTCCCACAAGTAGGCAACTTAAGTCTAGCCCCTTGCAAATATATTTTAGAGCGCAGCTATTAGGCGCCCGTTCCTCGGCGAGCGTCGGCGTCGGCCTTGGCATCGGCGTAACCGAGCCAACGAGCCCAGCAAAAGATGAAAGCGAACGCGGAGTGCAGCGCAGCCAGGAGGCGGGAAGCGGAGGAGGATATGGCGAAAAGGGTGAGGAGGAAGGCAGAGTACTGGCACGACAAAGCATGCGGCCAGCAAGGAAACAAAGCGCTGGCGTGGGTTTCGGACCCACTGCGCATGCGCTACTTCACCTGTGGCACCGTCGCAGCTTGAGAATGCGCTCCGCGCAAGCCACGCGTTCCCGTGTTCACACTTTCTTTCTGATCACTGAGCGATGCAACCGGTGGTACTGCTTCGGCTGCCACTGCTGCCAAACGGGCTGCCCGAGCACAGGCTCAGCGCCGCCGCAGAGAGCACCTTGTCTTTTAGCGTCAAATTCTTTGTCGTAATATATCGCGAATTCAAAACACCTAAACAGCTGCACTCGAAATTCGCATTACGAAGTATTGTAATCGGCGGTGACACCTTTTTTTAGGCTGGGGCTTGCACAGTCTTAAAAATGGTATTTCCGAGGTTTTGCGTGCCAAAAGCCTGATATGATTATGAAGCGCGTCGTAGGGGGGGGGGGGGGGGGGGACTCCGGAATCATTTTGACGACCTTGGGTTCTTGAACATGCACTTAAATGGAAGTACAAGAGAGTTCTGCATTTCGCCCCAATCAAAATACGGCTACCATGACGGAGATCAAACTTGCGACCTCGAACTAAGCAGCGCAATGCCATAGCCACTAAGCTACCATGGTGGATTCCCACAAATACTCACTAAAATCGGATTCAACGAGAGTCACTCCAACTCAAATGAACTTTTTCAGAGCGCTCTTCTTCCTTTTTAAGGAAAAGAGTTGGCGGAACAACGCTGCCTGATAAAATGAATAACTTTGCCTAGGAAGTAAAAAGAAACCTCTCAGGAACTTTGTGGTCACATTAACCTTTCAAATTGTCATATACCTTCAAAAATGCCCCTTACACTCACCGAAGGCCCAAAGTTCGTGCTGCAACCTGACATCAAGCCTTCTGAACTGATAGGCATTATTCATTCCATTCCAAACATCATAACAGAGCAAGAAATAGTCAATAGCCTTGGAAGTTGCGAAGACAATTGTGAAGTATTCAAGACAAAGTGCCAGAGTTCCCCTAGTCAAGGACACTGTTGCTTAAGACAGAACAACCGGAATCTAGTCGTTGCTAATGAAATAGAAAAGTTTATGGTACTGAAGAAAGGGGAACCCGATGCAAAATCATTTGAAGCTATCGCAAAAAACAAAACATCAACAGCAACGAATCACGATGAAAGGCATCTTAAATAAGCGCAGAATGCCTCTACTAGGATAAGTGAAAGCCTTTTACTGAAGAAGTTTCGAGCAGCAATAACAGGAAGCCACGCACTCAACCTGAAACCAGTTTTCGTCATCAAAACGCACAAAGACACCCGTTTCGAAAAGTCGTCGTAGACAAAGTGTCTTGGCAACAAAAAGTGGCCAAATACCTCAAGGGGCTTTTATCGGCTATACTAGTCGAGGATCCCTGCATGCTGGGAGGCTCGCAGGAAGAGATCGACTACATCAATAACAACAAAAGCTGAAATGTGTTTGTCCCTCGACGTTAAGGACATGTTCAATAATATACCCCAAAATGGGGCCAGTGTAGATGTGGGAGAGTGCATGAACACTTATGGTCAATGAAAGTAAAAAAAAAAAAAAAACTGGAACCATTGCGAATGGGTTTATCGAACTGCTTAAGATGTACCTAGAATCACTCTTTGTTGAACACGAAGACAATGTTTATTGTGAGCGCGATGAAATTAGCGTCGCACCATACATAGCACCAGTGTTGTGCAACATTTTCGTAGCGAAAAGAGACCATCTTTTAATTTCGCTATGCTGAGAAAATTGAACGTCAATGCTTGTTCGCGCTAAGTTTACAATTTATTGCTTTATTTCCTCGTCGGTACCACCATGACATCATTAATGCCGTTGCTAAAGATGTTTTGCAGGTCTTTGTGAAAGCGTTTGGACGCTTAGACTTCAAATGTGAACTACCCAACAAATCATGTTTGAAGTTTCTAGACATATAAATACATTTCAGCTTGGAGCCTACTTGCTGGATGTACCTGACAAAGGTGGAAAAATATCATGCAGTATGAGTCTAAACAATCAAAACCAGTGAAAAGAAGAGTAGGTTTGTCTTGATTAATGCAAATTCAAGAAATCGTATAGCTATATGGTGGCTCCAAGTCTGGAAATCAGGTGGAGAGAGTGAAACAAAGCCATTGTCCTAAGAGCCTAATTGCATCAGTTGCTGAGACGTTGTCAAGAACCTTGACCGTAAAACCCCAAAATGAAAAAGAAAATAAAAACGGGAAACTATAAAGCATGACAAGTGCCCGGTTTTGGTACCATACATTCATAAAGTACCCCTCAAGTTAAAAGAAGATCGCCAATAAGCACAATATCGAAGTACCTTTTTCTGCCCCTAAGAAACTGATCACAATACGCAGGCAAGTGAACATCGGCATAAAAGAATAGATTACTGGCAAGTCATGCGATGTAGGGCATGTGCGCAAGTTCTTTTAGTGAAAAAAAGAAGTGTTGTATTATGTACCAGTGACATGCGATCAAAAATGCATATTGATCAAACAGAACGATGTGTCAACATCAGGCTCAGGGAGCACCGTAATAACTGTCAGCAGATAAAGCCACGCGGGAAATCTTGCGACGCATATCAACAGGTGCTCGTGCATGCCACAGTTCAATAAAGTCAGCATAATGACATAACGGTGAGAGTGCTTGTCGAAGCGTTTTATATGTTAGCGACACGTGAAGATGAATGCGTGAACCAATCATCCATCAGCTTAACCCCGGGTGAAATAGAACTAAGGCGCGGCACCGAGAAAAAAGATCACCAGCCATTTGGGGGTTTTACGTGCAAGATCACCACCCAAGCACCCCGTACAGGTGGTTACCCAGCGAAGCTGAAACGGGCGGCCCCGGTGTTTATCACTGGGTTAACCCCGACGGATCATTAAATGACGGCTTGGTAGACTGTCGGATCCCAGGTACGCAGTTGATGCTAGCGCTCGTCTCCACAAACCTGTTCTCGTGTCCGTGTTGCGTATACAATTGCTAGTGGGTACAGTGGGGCGTGGCACTTACGGAGACGCCGGACGTTTGCGCGCATGCGCGAGTAAGAGCGGGTGCCAGAGAGGAAATGCGGGGACTTTTGCTCCTTGAATATATGACTGGTGCCTAGGCACTACGGAGGAGTTTCTTAGCGCGTGTTGTATGCGTTTGTTCGTAGGCGTGCCGGCAAAAGTCGCGGGGCGCGGTAGTTCTGAACTTAGCGTCGCAAGTTGGCGGTTAGACGTAATTATATTTATTTAATCGTGTTTTTTTACTAATTGACACAACGTGTCATTATGTCGCATTATTGGCGACACTTCCAGGTCACCAAAGCGGCAACGGGGACACCAAAGCTAGAACCCGGACTGGTCCGTGGGTTGGGGCTCGCCGAGGCCTGCGCGTGCGAGGAATGTTAAGATCGTCTTTCCGCTAGCGGACAGCTAATTTTTTATGCGAACACTCCCTGGCACGCTTCGGCCTCCGCGGCCCCAACCCACGGGACACTCTGCTTCCAACTTTGATACCCTTGCTACCCCTTGGGTGCCCCGGAGAGCCTGCGCCGTCTGCTTTATTATAACCTCAGGTGGTCTCCTGAGGCCTCCGTTTGCCGGTTACATGTGCCCTCCTGGAGCAGTGCTTGTAACAAATGCAATCTATCGCGGCGACGAAAAAAGCGACCCGTGACTTATACAACAACAGTCAGAACCTTGCCCGTTCAAACACAGCGATCACCAAGTGGGGCGTCCATGCCCACTGCCTCACCGCGCGGGCAGCCAGCGGCGGAGCGTAAACAAACTCCACTGCACTCCGCAATGTGGGCATGTCTAGGGGACCAACGCATACAACGTGCGCTAAGAAACCTCTTCCGTAGTGCCTAGGCAGAGTTACATATTCAAGGAGCAAAGGCCCCCAGATTCCCTCTCTTGCGCCCGCTCTTACTGACACCTGCACAGAAACGTTGATCGCGGCGAGAAACGCCCCGCCCCGCTGTACCTACTACAAATAAAAATTCGCTACTACCAATACCGCTAAACACGTCAGTAACGCTCCTTCTTGGGAAAGGTACAGGCTTTGCTTAAAAACGTACTGTTCTGCCTTAGCTGCAGCTAAAAATCAATATTTATCCACAGATTTACCTTCTCTCTTACATTCGAATCCGAAAAAGTTTTGGCGAGTTATATAACCTGACCCCAACTCTAACCGGATAGCCTTACATAGTGAGACAAATACTCCCCTCTCTGACAATGAATGCCCCTCTGCTTTTAACACGTTTTTTTCTTGGATTTTCAGCCGCGAGGATTATACCAATGTACCTGATGTTGCTGGTTATGACTGGCAATTCATGGAAAGTATTGAAATCTCGGTGGAGGGAATTGCATGCCTCATTAATAATCTCGGGTGTTGATAATATTAGTTTCAAGATATTAAAAAATACCATTTCTATATCCAGTAACATTCTGTACCATATATTCAAGCAGTCTTTGTCATCGGGACAGCTGCCCAATGACTCGAAAATGGCCAAAATTATGCCCATATTTAAAACTGGGAATAAAAACTCCCCGGAAAATTTCCGTCGAATTTCATTGACCTGCATTTGCTACAAAATGCTCGAACATACAATTGCTTCTATTTATAATCACGTAGAGTTCAGTAATTTCTTTTTTCACCATCAACATGGTGAAAAAAGAAATTACTGAACTGAACGGTGAACTACGGTGTAACGAATAAAACGCTAAGGAAATTGGACGATGAGTCTATAGCTAAGTTAACCGAATATATTAACGAATGCTGGGAGGCAGGGCAGATTCCGCAGCAATGGAAGACGGCACAAATCGTGTTAATACCTAAACCAGGCAAGGGACTGCAAATTGAGAACTTGAGACCCATATCTCTCACTTCTTGCGTGGGGAAACTCATGGAGCACGTGGTCCTAGCTAGGATGACCACCTACCTCGAAGACTGCGACGCGCTCCCGCCCACGATGATAGGATTCAGGAGAAACCTCTCAGCGCAGGACGCTCTGTTACAACTAAAACACCAGATCATAGACGATTCGGGCAGATCGACAAAGGCAATTCTCGGGTTGGACCTAAAAAAGGCCTTCGATAACGTAACACATGCAACGATACTGGATAGAGTAGGCGAACTAGGACTGGGAAGGAGGAAGACGAAGACGACGAGTGCTAGGCTCGCTTCCGAACGCCCGTCTGTAATTTTAAGTCTTTTTTAGCAAGTGTAGAGCTCCTTTTTACTCTTTGTGCACCTCTTTCACCGAACGCCGGTCTGGGGGTCACCGTCCTGCGAGAGAAGCACAACAAGCGGCTCCCGAAGCGCACCGGACCGAAGCAGCGAGGCGAGCCTCCGCCGTCGGCCGCCCTTCGTGATGCTCTGATGGCATCCGTCGCAAGCAATCAGCAATCAGGTCAGCACGTTGCTTCTGTAGACCACGGAGAAGATGAACAAGCAAGGAAAAGGCTACGTGAAGATGACATCGACACAAGAGAATCTGCAGGAGACAACGAAGAGATGGATCAGACAGCCTTCACTGTTGTCTCTTACAAAAAGAAAAGAGCCGCAGGTGTTCCTGTTATATTCAAGCCAACTCAGCCTGACAGCAGCTTATGGAAAGTAAACCCAAATCTTCTGGCTTCTGCGGTCGTGACAACAGCCCAAGAAAAGATACTCAGCCACCGTCTCAACAAGGATGGAAGCCTCATGGTGACAGTGTCTACACTTCCCGCAGCCAATCGTCTCCTCACAGTGACAGATCTATCGGGCATTCCTGTAGAAGCTCGAGTTCCATACTCCTACTCTGCCACGTACGGGAGGATACAGGACGTTCCTGTTGAGTACTCAGATGACAACCTCAAGGAGTATTTGAGCGAACAAGGCGTCATATCTGCTAAAAGGCAAGTTTTCTACGTCCCTAACGAAGATGGCGTAGTAACGGAAACCCGAAGACGCTCGGTCATCCTGGAATTCGCTAAGGACGCCCCTTTACCAAACCGAGTGTCGCTTGGATTCTGCAGTTATCCCGTGACGGAATACATGGGGTCTGCTACTCAATGTTTCAGATGTCAAAGACACGGACATATAGCGAAATATTGTAAAGGCCCCATCCGCTGCAAGATATGCGCTGGTCCACATACGCATAAGGAGTGCACGTCACGTTCCCAGCCTCGGTGTGCAAACTGTGGAGCTGAGCATGCTGCGTCATACGGAGGGTGTCCTAAAAAGAAATCAGCCACTCTTGCACGGACTATGGAGCAAATCCAAGGAAAAGTACGGAAACGACGAGAACCCCCACCGAATCCGGATGTGATGTATACATCTACAAACCAAAAGCACCACGACACGGTGCAGCGCAGCGACACGACTTTGAAAAAGTCCTACGCCTCAGTCGTGAAAGAAAACCAGCAAAGGCCTTCAACTGCAACGAATCCATCAATGCCCTCAAGTGATATAACCTCAACCCCACGACAGCAACAAGTGTCCTCAAGGTCACAGCAGAAGAACAGGAAGAACCAAGAAAGGTCGTTAGATGGTAGCACTGCAAATGAGATATCAAGTGTGCTGATTCCCATGATGTTCGCCGCACTCAAGGCTATTCTCCGTGCCAGCCCATCGTTTAAGAGCATTCCTGAAGTAGAGGCCATCCTGGCTTTGGAACCGCTAGTGTCGTCTTCTTTCACGGCGCAAAGCCGTGATTCTTCGCAGTAGCAACGATGGCTTCGCCAACAATCGTCTCACAAGCGGTGTCCACCAACAAACACTTCCGCACATGTACTATATTCCAGTGGAACGCTCGCGGATTGCGCTCGAAGTTAGCAGACTTTAGGCATCTTACGCGAGTGTACCGATTCCCTTTTTTAGTCATTTTCGAGTCTCGCGTCGACGAGCACTTTAGGATAAAGGGGTATTATTTTCATCATTCAAGGCGACAAAATGGAATTAGCCGACTGCTCGTTGGATTTCGCAACGACATACCTGCCTCTGCGATTGACGTAACACCACATGACAAGAACGAATATATTTGCGCAACCACAGTGATTGCATCCAAAGTGTTTACCCTAATCGGCGTCTACTTGGAACCAGGATCACCTTTCGACGTGACCAGATTGGAAAACTTGTTGACAAACACTCAGTCGCCACATATTATTTGTGGCGATTTCAACGCACATAACGAGATCTGGGGCAGTTCACATACATGTGGTCGGGGTGCCAAGCTGGCGAAGCTTTTTGCAAAATACAATATAGAGCCCTTGAACGATGGCAGCATAACGTACCTGAAAAATCCGACGACTGTTAGCTGCATTGACATCACATTCGTATCAAGTCAAGTGGCCCCGATGTTCGGATGGTGTACAGATTTCGAGACTCGAGGTAGTGATCACTACCCGATCCTAATCTCTGCCCTTCATTTTCGGACGTCGCCCAGAAAAGTGAAACTGAAGTCGGTAGACTGGGAAGCTTACACAGCAGCCGTAGACAAAGGAATCACAGCCTCGACTACAAATACAGAAATAATACCGACAACAGCTCATTACCTCAAACAAAGTACCCGCTCTGCCACTAAGCATTGTAATGTACCAACAAACGACGAGGAATTTGAAAGGTTATGTGCCATTCGAAGGCGTGCCGAAAGGAAGGCTCTACGTACTAAGAATATCGAAGACCTCAGAACTTGTCGACGGGCACAAAGGCATATACGACGCTACCTCACCAAACTGGACCGAAAAAGGTGGAGGGACTTTTGTGGGACACTGGACATACGACAACCGCTGAGCAAAATCTGGCGAGTCGTCAGAGGCATTCGCAAAGAGCCGCAACAGCTTTATCCTTTTATCGCCCTCTCATTACATGAGCGCGCATCCCTGAAAGAGGTGGCAGAGCAGTACTGCAGGCTCCTTTCCAACGGGGCACAACCTTTGCGGCAAATTGCAAGTCGTCAGCCTAGTCCACCTCGAGCTACCCTTCCTGACTTAGAATTACCATTCACCATCGAAGAGCTCACGGCAGCAATCAGCGACGTAAACAAGCGATCATCACCTGGCCATGACGGCGTGAGTTATGAAGCGCTCGCAAAACTATGCCACACATCTCGCCTACGCCTTCTGGAGTACTACAACGCCTCATGGATAACTGGGGAGGTTCCTACGGAATGGAAGCTTGCGAAATTTAAGTCATTCCTATATTGAAACCATCAAAGCAGCCAACGAATTACGCCTCCTTCAGACCCATATCTCTGCTTAGCTGCGTAGGGAAGCTATTCGAAAAAATGATCTACAAACGACTAAATTGGTTCCTGGAAACTGCAAAAGTTTACCCGGAGGAAATGAATGGCTTCCGGCAAAATAGATCCGCAATTGATAATGTCATTGCCTTGGTTTCATCACTTGAAGAGGAATTGGTCTCTGGAAACATACCTACTGCATTATTTTTAGACATTCATGCAGCATATGATTCGGTCTATCATACAGCGATACTTGACGCTTTGGAAACTCTTGGTCTTGGAGGACGGCTCTACGCATGGATTGCAGACTATCTTCAAGGACGCCGACTTTTCATGTGTACCCCGGATGGCCCCACAGCGCTTTATGCCGTCGAGAAGGGAGTGCCACAAGGAGCTGTGTTAAGCCCGATATTATTTAATTTAGTCCTCATCCATCTGAAAAGAAACCTGCCCCCTGGCGTCAAAATCACACTGTATGCGGACGACATCTGCATTTGGAGTGCGACGCGTTCCCGCAGTACCACCCAACAACGCCTCCAGAGAGCGCTAGCAAATATATCGGCCTACCTAAATCCAATGGGTCTGAAATTGTCCCCCGACAAAAGCGTTGCCATGGCTTTCACGCGGAGGCGTATGGAAAAATACCCACTAGTGTTGGGTGGTCGCGCCCTTCCATACGTCAAGACGCAAAGGTTTCTTGGAGTGACGATCGATAGGAACCTCACATGGTCGCCCCAAGTGAAAAAATTGAGTGAGAAGATTTCCTCGGCGTCGCACGTATTCCGATTTTTAGCCGGATCACAGTGGGGCAGCAACTGTCGATCAATGGTGCTCCTCCATAAGGCCTACGTCGACGGAACACTACGATACTACCTCCCGATCCTGCACAAAGTGTCTCCCAGAAGCAAGAGAAAACTCGAGGCAGCACGAAACAACTGCCTTCGCGTATGTCTTGGCCTTCCGAAGGGGTCGTCCCGCTCAGGGACTGTAGCAGAAGCCGGATGCCTGCCTCTGGAAGTGCTATGTTCGCAGGAGACAATTCGGATACACCTCCGCCACGTCATTCATACGAAGAATCACTTTTTAAAGGATATTTCCAGAACCCGTGCTACATCCAGCTTTGGGCAGGCCGTCGGAAGCATATCTATTTCGATTCCTGCTCAGGCGTCACAAATTATGCCGCGAAACATTTCACCATGGACACTGTCCCCACTGGAAATCGTGCCATACATACCTGGAATCAGTGCGAAAAAGAAAATGCCTCAAGCAGCGACTTATCAGATAGCTTTAGAATATATGCACAAAGAATACGCAGCCGCAACGCACATTTTCACAGATGGCTCTACAACTCCACATCGTTCATCATGCGGACTTTTTGTTCCCTCTACAGGACAACGATTCTCGTTTCGTCTTGAGCGAGCGACATCATCTACTTCAGCGGAGCTCTATGGCATTAAGGAGGCCCTTGTGTATATACTTCGACAGCAGCCGACAAAGACATGGGTGATATTCACAGACTCAAAAGCAGCCCTACAAAGTATATGGAACCGGCACAAGCGTTGCAATAATCAACCAGCAGCATTTGACATTGCTTATCTTCACCACAGGGCTAAGATTGCTGGGCATTGCATAAAGTTCCAGTGGATACCTGGCCATGCCGGCATTTCGGGAAATGAAAGAGCGGACGAAGCTGCCAGAAATGGACTCCAATACCGCAAATTCAGAAGAACATATTTTACAAAAGCCGACGCTTCAACCATGGCAAAAAAATATGCCTATCAAGAAAAAGACCGCATCTTGAATCTGCCGCTTCACCAAGACAACTTCCTACGTTACATTGACCCAGAAATAAGACCAAAAATTCCACGACCACTTCCTCGACACTTAGAGACATTGTACCATCGTCTTCGACTGAACGTGGCATACACGAACAATTATCTGTACCGCATAGGACTTACCACTAGCCCATACTGTGATAACTGTCGCAACATAGAGACAATTGAGCACGTATTACTAGAATGCCCCGCGTACCGCGACGAGAGACAATTTTTTGAGCACCAAATGGACATGATTTGCCCCGAACCGTTAACGTTACCGACCATCTTAGGTCCAATGCCCGGCCCTTCGAAACAGCGACGGGTTTTGGATTTATTGTTCCAATACCTGACAGAAATTGGTCAAATAGGAAAGCTTTAAGAATTGCATCCTTCCTATACAAAAGCCTAAATTTACCCGCCATGTCACCTGTAAAAATTAGTATCAGGTCCAGTCGGACATTTCATATTTATTTTTATCCTTTTTTTCTCCCACTCTTATCTGGAATCTTTTAATCCCATTCCCCATCCCTATACAGAGTAGCATGCCAGCGGTTATATACGCGCCGGCAAAATTCTCTGTTTTTCTAATAAAGAGCCCCCTCTCTCTCTCTCTCTCTAGGACTGGGAAAACGCACGTACGATTATGTACGCAATTTTCTAACGGGCAGAAAGGCAAAGATCACGATAGCGGACCTAGTTTCGGAGGATATCGAGATAGGCAGCGGAGGTACGCCACAGGGCTCTGTCTTATCACCGATGCTATTTAATCTGGCGCTTATCGGGCTGCCAGCCAAGCTACAAGAAATCGAGGGTCTAAATCATACCTTATACGCAGACGATATCACCCTATGGGTGAGAAACGGAAGTGACGGGCAGATAGAACAAACGCTTCAAACAGCGGTCGAAACAATCGAAAAATATCTAGAGGGGACAGGGCTAACATGCTCGGCAGAGAAATCGGAGCTGTTACTGTACAGACCGACTCGCAGAGGTCGCAAACCAGGCAACTACAGGGAAGAGCTCACCCATAGAGAGGAGATACAGTTAAAGACGGCCGTTGGGAAACCCATACCCAAGGTCGATAGGATCAGGGTATTGGGGCTCCTCATTGAAGCCAAGGGCAACAACGGAGAAACCCTCAGAAGATTGGAGGGAACTGTAGCGCAAATCATGAGGCTAATCAGAAGGATAACAAATAAACATAGCGGGATGAAAGAGGAAAACACGATCAGGTTAATACAGGCCTTCGTAATAAGTAGAATAGTGTACGTAGCGCCGTACTTAAAATGGCAGGTCGCGGAAAAGATCAAACTAGAATGCCTCATTCGGAAAATATACAAACTATAGTCGGATACAACTTAAGAAAAAAGGGGAGGCCCCGCCCAGACGACCGAAGCGCGACAGCCGATTGCCTCCGCGACTAAAATAGTCCCGCTAAAGAAATCGTGCTTCTGAAACGCGCAATGCTCGGTATAAACAAAGACTTTAGTATTTTGATGGCTGGTTTAGTAGAGCTCTCATGTGCTACAGCACATGCCGGATCACGACAAAAAAATAACCCCGTGCCTTCCACAATGCTTCCTGTCGTCTGCTCTTTCGCTTCATTGCAAGTGACAAAAGTAGAAAGAACAGCTCTGCATGGATTTTGCGTTTGTTTACATGTACACGGCACATTTACTACTCTTTTTCCTAGCTTAAAGTGAATCAGTTGCTATTGGACAAGTACTTATATAAAACAATGCATTTATCGCAACCATTACAAACCTGGGGCGTGAATACTCGAGGCAGGAAAGGTACGAAAATGCTTCATTTATCGTAATAAATAAACACTAATGGTGTTAAATAGCATAAAATTTATATTTTTTTGTTTTTGTGTTTCACAAATTTTTTACCTTGTTTTTTTTTCTCTTTTTTTTTTGCGAGCCTGAAATCTCGCCAGTTCGCGCAAGGCATTCCGTGCGAACTTTCCGACATGGAGCCCAACGAGGTGACATCGGAATGCGATTCTTTGTTGCCAAACGAGCCTTGTGTAGCCTCGATGTCCACACCACCAAAGAACCTCGACAAGAACAAGAGTGGCCACATTCTGAACAGCGATTCACGCAATATGATCCTCCATTGCTACACGTATTGGCGTAACAGGGAGCCTGAAGACAGCGTGGAGGCCACGACCAAGTTTGTCGCCGAGATGCTCGGTGTCAGCGAAAGCACCGTGTACAAGGTGAGGAGGGAGGACAAAGCATCGCATATTTCGGGTGGCAAACTGTCGACGCCCTCGCGAAAGCGCCCACGAAATGCGGAGCAAAGAAGACGCAGCACGAAGTACGACAGCTTCACGTTGTGCGCGCTGAGGTCATGTGTGCACGATTTCTTTCGCCGCAACGAGATACCGACAGTCGAGAAGATAAAGAACGAGTTCGCGAAGCGTATGAATCTCTCATCACTGAAGTGGTGTACTGTGCGTCGTCTGCTTGTCGAGATCGGATTCAAGCACGAGAAGAGGAGCCGCAATTCGCTGCTTATCGACCGCGATGACATAGCTGAATGGCGGAATCGCTACCTTCGTGACGTGGAACGCTACCGGGCGGAAGGCCGAAAGATCTTTTTCCTGGACGAGACATGGGTGACGGCGGGACACACTCGGTCGATCGTGTGGACAGACACCGTGGTGCAGAAGCGCGGACGCCTATATGCGCGAGCAAATGGTCTGTCGACGGGTTTGAAACAACCTTCTGGGAAAGGCCAGCGCCTGATTGTGACGCACATCGGCAGCGAGGATGGCTTCGTCGACGGGTGCTTAAATATATTCCGAGGCCAAAAAACGGGCGACTACCACGAAGAAATGGACGGCAATCGCTTCGAGGGATGGTTCAACAACGTTCTGCAGAAGTTGCCTGCTGGTAGCGTCATTGTTTTGGACAATGCACCTTATCATTCCCGGCGAGAAGAGAAATTACCGACGACAGCTTGGAAGAAGGAAAAAATACAGGAGTGGCTCAAAAGCAAAAACATCACCTACAGCGAAAGGATGGTTAAAAAGCAGCTGCTTGAGTTGGTAGCATCTGTAAAGCCACGCTTTCTGAGCTACATCGTAGACAATGCAGCTGCAAAGGCCGGTTGCATTGTACTCAGGCTCCCACCATACCACTGCGAATTTAATCCCATTGAGCTTGTGTGGGCAAAGGTGAAAAATGGCATCGCTGCGGACAACAGAGATTTCAAGCTGTCTACGGTCGAAGACGTCTTGAGGGAAAAAATAAAGCGTGTAACGGCGGAAGACTGGAAGAAGAACATTCACCACGTGATGGATCTGGAGGCAAAGTTCAGGCTTGATACATCTGGGAGTGACCATATTCAACCCATCATCATCCAGCTGGGTGAAGATGACAGTGAAGAAAGCGACTCCGACTGCGAGCTGTCCGGCATTGAGCCACTCAGTGAAGAATAACAGCTTCTTATTAATGAAAGAACAGCCCTTATTAGGGCTACCCAAATTTCGCCGGTGGGTTCGCAGCAGCCAAGCGTTCTCCCGTAACCTCTCAAATAAATAAGCAGTTCATTTGGTGACACATTCCTTTTAACAGAAGCTCAATTCTGAAAAAGCAATGTGCTGCACAGATCGTGCTGAAATGCTGGAAAATCTGAATGCAAATACAATTATTAACCCTGAATAAATATGTGGGGCCCAAAATGCTCGTTCGGGCAGCCATTATCCAGCTTCACAGGAAAAAGCAGTAGTCATCGTGAAATTGACAGCCACTCTTAGCAGCCTGCACTCGAAAGCACATTCATGTGTTTGCATTGTTTATTTTAGTTATCTGGCCCAGGCAAGTAATGCGAAGACAACAATTATCAAGCATCATTAGCTTAGTGCGGCCCCAAATACTCATTCAGGTAGACATTCATAGTAGTACACTCTAAGAAAAGTTTACACCCTTCGGAGTGCCCCTTCTGCCACACAATGATAATTGTTATCTGCCTTGATGCGTTTCCTTTCTTGAAAATGCCGCGCCCGCTACTTTCCTGTCAGGAATGCTATCATGCTGATAACGCGCATGCCGTTCGTTACTGGAAAGTACCGGGCTCGCAGCGTTAAAGAAAGGAAACGCATTAAAGCAGATGACGATTATTGTTGTGTGGCAGAAGGGGCACTCCAAAGGGTGTAAGCTTTTCTTAGAGTGTAGTCGAGGGCACACTTGAAACGCACCATTAGCAGTCTGCACGTCAAAGCGCAGTCATGCTGTCACCACTGTTGGTGAAGCGGCAGCAATCAACGCGAAAATGACAGCCACTGTTGGCAGCTTGCATGAAAAAGCACGTTCATGTGGTGGCATTGTTTAACCTGGTTATCTGACCCAGGCAAGTAATGCGAATAAGACAACAATTACCAAGCATCATTAGCTTAGTGAGGCCCAACATGCTCATTCGGGTAACTATTAATAGCAGTAGTCGAGGGCACACTTGGAAGGCACCATTAGCAGTCTGCACGTCAAAGCGCAGTCATGTCGTCGCCACTGTTGGTGAAGTGGCAGCAATCGATACGAAAATGACAGCCACTGTTGGTAGCTTGCATGAAAAAGCACGTTCATGTGGTGGCATTGTTTAACCTGGTTATCTGACCCAGGCAAGTAATGCGAATAAGACAACAATTACCAAGCATCATTAGCTTAGTGAGGCCCAACATACTCATTCGGGTAACTATTAATAGCAGTAGTCGAGGGCACACTTGGAAGGCACCATTAGCAGTCTGCACGTCAAAGCGCAGTCATGTCGTCGCCACTGTTGGTGAAGTGGCAGCAATCGATACGAAAATGACAGCCACTGTTGGTAGCTTGCATGAAAAAGCACGTTCATGTGGTGGCATTGTTTAACCTGGTTATCTGACCCAGGCAAGTAATGCGAATAAGACAACAATTACCAAGCATCATTAGCTTAGTGAGGCCCAACATACTCATTCGGGTAACTATTAATAGCAGTAGTCGAGGGCACACTTGGAAGGCACCATTAGCAGTCTGCACGTCAAAGCGCAGTCATGTCGTCGCCACTGTTGGTGAAGTGGCAGCAATCGATACGAAAATGACAGCCACTGTTGGTAGCTTGCATGAAAAAGCCCGTTCATGTGGTGGCATTGTTTAACCTGGTTATCTGACCCAGGCAAGTAATGCGAATAAGACAACAATTACCAAGCATCATTAGCTTAGTGAGGCCCAACATACTCATTCGGGTAACTATTAATAGCAGTAGTCGAGGGCACACTTGGAAGGCACCATTAGCAGTCTGCACGTCAAAGCGCAGTCATGTCGTCGCCACTGTTGGTGAAGTGGCAGCAATCGATACGAAAATGACAGCCACTGTTGGTAGCTTGCATGAAAAAGCACGTTCATGTGGTGGCATTGTTTAACCTGGTTATCTGACCCAGGCAAGTAATGCGAATAAGACAACAATTACCAAGCATCATTAGCTTAGTGAGGCCCAACATACTCATTCGGGTAACTATTAATAGCAGTAGTCGAGGGCACACTTGGAAGGCACCATTAGCAGTCTGCACGTCAAAGCGCAGTCATGTCGTCGCCACTGTTGGTGAAGTGGCAGCAATCGATACGAAAATGACAGCCACTGTTGGTAGCTTGCATGAAAAAGCACGTTCATGTGGTGGCATTGTTTAACCTGGTTATCTGACCCAGGCAAGTAATGCGAATAAGACAACAATTACCAAGCATCATTAGCTTAGTGAGGCCCAACATACTCATTCGGGTAACTATTAATAGCAGTAGTCGAGGGCACACTTGGAAGGCACCATTAGCAGTCTGCACGTCAAAGCGCAGTCATGTCGTCGCCACTGTTGGTGAAGTGGCAGCAATCAATACGAAAATGACAGCCACTGTTGGCAGCTTGCATGAAAAAGCCCGTTCATGTGGTGGCATTGTTTAACCTGGTTATCTGACCCAGGCAAGTAATGCGAATAAGACAACAATTACCAAGCATCATTAGCTTAGTGAGGCCCAACATACTCATTCGGGTAACTATTAATAGCAGTAGTCGAGGGCACACTTGAATGGCACTGTTTGCAGTCTGCACATCAAATCACAGTCATGCCACAGCCATTGTTGTATTTGTTTATCTGACCGGGCAAGTAACACCAATGTAAGCACAATTATTCACCCTGAATAGCTCTGCTAGCATTGTTAGTACTGAAATATGCTGAGTGAAGTTGAATGTGTTTTATTGAGGCAATTATTTAATTCACAAGCCATCGGCATACTGATGGACAGCCAGGTTCAGACAATGACATTTGTGAAGTAATGAATGGTGATAGTTGCAAAAGCTCTCAGTGCACTGCTTCGCTGGGCTCCATTCACAGAAAAATGCCTTTGCAACGACGAAAGCGTCACACAGGAAATGATTCCCCACTGCACAATGTTATTCGTGTTGAAAACTTTTACCATCATATGTGATGGGCAGCGAAACCGTCTGTTTACTAAGACTGAATGCATGAAAATGCAACAGCATAGAACGATGTTGCTTTGCAATATGCAGCCTTTCATGTGCACTTCTGGCGAGCTGCCACATGTACTGATGCATAAACATGAACAAAGGTAAGAGGCAAAGTTGCTGTGCAACCCACATGACGCTTTTACGAAAATGTATCTCTAAAGCTTTCTGTTTTCATAGGCGATCAAAATTTGTTTTGAGCAAGTTGGTTAATTACATTGAAGCAACAACACAAGAAGGAAGGACAGAAAACACAGCAAGTAGGCTGATTGAGAAGACGAGGTAGACCAGTGAGAAAGGTTTTAATGAGATGGAAGAGGCCAGCCCTGCAGTGTACAGGAGTTAGTGCTTTGAATGAGATTCGTTAATGAAAATGTGTAAAGACGTTGCTGAAAGAAAACTAGCAAAAACAAATGCTAATATAAAATAAAAGGACAGAAATAAGAGTATGCGCAAACATGCATGGAATCAGGCACACAAACGCGAAAACTAAGAAAAACTCAAATATAAAGAAATGTGCGAAATAAAAAGAAATCACAAACGCAAGAAAACATACACACATTTACAAACAGACCTGGGTAGAGGTATTATAGGAGCGGGTTCACAAGCTGCTGTGCCTACCTTCTCGTATGTTTTTTTTTTTTTCAACCGTTCTCTTAACACTGTCTTGGGAATTTTTAATTGCAACATAACACAATAATTGAAAAACAGCGCGAAGCTATGTTGTGGGAAACCATGTCGAGCGCTGGCAACACAACTTATGCATGACTGTGCCACACCACGCATTCTGCAGCTTGCGCGCACGGTGAGCACTGGTGGAAAGCAATCAATCGACGGTGCCACACAACGCACGAGCACGGCCATTAGATGCTCGGCCATCTCACTACTGAAAACGATCGTTCACGCTAAGTTGACGGCGACAAATATTTGCGTTGGAGGCTTCTTTTGCAAATATTTTCTGTTGAGACGCTCGTAGGTTTGTTTCATGCGCGCACGCTTTTCTCATTTCTCCTGAGCATGGTTTTGCTCCATCACTTCACCCCGTCCGACGAGAAACGCAGCGGCACAGTACAGGAACACACCCACCGCTGACAGTAGGCACCAGACTTTGGCAAACTTTTCTCGTCGTAACTTCTCTCGGGAGCGGAAAAAAAAAACAGACATGGAACAAACAAGCAGGATATGTGTTTGCAGCGGTCGCCGTGGGATCCTGTTTTCAGGCAAGGCGTAGTGCAGCGTCAGCGATGCTCGCTTCAATGTTTCTTCGCCGGATCATGGCTTGGAATAAACGCACGCGGCACAAATGAGGCGTCGTAAACTCGCAGTAATATTTCCGGCATGATAGACAATCACAAACAGTTTGGGAATTCACTGTGACGAGGCGTCGACGCGCACAGCTGACGCGACTTCGCCCAGTTCGAAGCCCGGGCGGCCATCTTCTCCGACGGCGGGGTCACCGGCCGTCTGGCGCATGACGTCAGTCCAGAGTGCGCGCCCATTGGTGGCTGTTCGTGTACATCCGCGTCGGAGGAGTACACGCCCCCTTTTTTCTAAAGTTGTATCCGACTATAGCCATATAGGACTACCGATCAGCACCAGCACGGACAAGTTGCTGCAATTAGGCCTACACAACACTATAGACGAGCTCATTGAAGCGCAATGTACGGCACAATATGAACGCCTCTCTAGAGACACATCCTAGAGAGATTAGACATAGGTTACCACACACAGCATGGTGTCAAGGTGGACATCCCGAGAGATACAAAGGAAAGATTGGTAATACCTCCCTTACCAAAAAACATGCACCCAGAACACAATGAGGACAGAAGAAAGAACAGAGCGATGCAAATACAGAAGAAATTCGGCAGCGACAAGGACGCAGTGTTCGTAGACGCGGCTCGATACAGTCGCAGACGGGGATTTACGGCAGCCGTAATCGATAGGGATAAACGGTGCAAGACATGCGCGACGATACGCACCACAAGTAACGAGATAGCTGAAGAAGTAGCCATAGCGCTCGCAGCAGCTCAGACTAACGCAACCGTGATAGTCAGCGACTCTCAGACGGCAATAAGAAACTTTGCCAACGGCCGAATCTCCCCGGAGGCACTACGAATTCTTCTTGCAGGAGGGCAAAATTACAAAAGAAAGATATACATCACCTGGACACCCGCTCACACCCTCGCGGAGGACGGCAACAACGAGGCGGCACATGATGCGGCTCGAGGGCTTACGGACCGAGCCGCAGTCGCAAGTGACGCCTCGACACCCTCCGGACGTGACGGTGCGGTAAATGAGTGGGAGTGGGAGGACAGAATGACAACATATAATGACATTACGAAACATTATAGGTTACAGAGGTGCATATTCCCGCGACCTCACGCAAAATTGACAAAAAAGCAGTCTGTCGCGTGGCGGCAGTTACAAACTAGGACGTATCCGAATCCTGCGCTCTCGCACATCATATATCCGGATGTATACCCTACGGACAAATGCAAAACATGTGAATCCAGAGCCACCCTGGAGCATATATTATGGGAATGCAGAGGGCTAAATAACAATAAAGAAAACGCGGCCTCTAGCAGCAGCCTTCGCACGCGCTGAGAAGCCGCGCTGCTCAGCCCCGCCCTCGAAGATCAATTATGGGCCGTCCAGCGGGCCGAGGATGCCGCCAGGACCCAAGAACTCCTGGCCGTCACCTAGGCGGGGCCTTTGGCCCTCCCCACCAACTCGCAGGGCACACAATAAAGTTCTTTCCTCCTCCTCCATCAACATGGTTTCAGGAAAGGATTATCATGTGAGACACAGTTACTCGAATTCTCGACTGACCTGCACCTTAACATGAACAATATCCAGCAGACCGATTGCATCTTCCTTGACTTTTCCAAAGCATTTGATCGTGTAGCCCATTGTCGCCTTATTGCAAAATTAACTGTACTTCGAATAGACTCCTTTACTCTAACATGGCTTCGTAATTTTCTTTCGAATCATCAACAGTTCACAGTAGTCAACAATATTGCTTCATCTCCTTCTTACGTTACTTCTGGTGTGCCTCAGGGCAGCGTTCTGGGCCCTTTACTCCTCCTAATTTACATAAATGATTTGCCACTCAATGTGTCTTCTCGCTTGCGTATTTTCGCGGACGACTGCATTATTTACAGATCAATTAACAGTACTGACGACCACCTGGCCCATAAAAATGATCTTAGCCTAATTCATAATTGGTGTAACACCTGGTTAATGGCTTTAAATGTATCAAAATGTCAGGTTATTTCTTTTAGTCGTAAGCATGACAACTCACATGTTTTTACAACGTAAATAATAAGGAATTGTTGCATACAGTATCATATAAATATTCGGGTGTTCACCTAACCGAAAACCTCTGGACCACATTGGAGCCATTCGCGCAAAAGCTTCAAGGACATTAGGTTACCTACGGCTTAATCTGGGTAATTCACCTTCCAAAATCCGCAAATTGGCTTATTAGACATTTGTTCGTCCACAGCTCGAGTATGCATCATCCATTTGGTCCCCACATCCTACCTACTTAATCGACATACTTGAATCAGTCCAGAACCGAGCTGCCCGTTTCATCTCACGTAATTGTAGCCACCACTTCAGAGTAACGCAAATGTAACTCGATCATTCCCTCCAGCCTTTAGTTCTTCGCCGCAATATCGCTCTGTTATCCTTGTTTCACAAATATGTTTATAATGCCCCACAATCCACACTTCATATCCAGATCGCCTCAAATACGTCTCGCCGATTAAATAACCACTTGAGTTTTGCGCGCATATACGGTACGACACAGGATTTTAACTTTTCCGCACTCCCTACTGCCATTCGCCTGTGGAACAATCTGCCTGATCACATTGCTTCCGAGTCAGATCAGGAAAAATTTCGTCAGGTGCATTGTGAACTCGGGCAAGAATTTTGAGGAACGCGCAAGCCACTCCCATGTCATGGGGAAACAATGGCATTCGCTCTCAATTTTCTATCCACACCTCTAGTAATGTTGTTCTACACTTTCAAGGAAATGGCGCTGTTCCAGGAGACGTTGATGACAGAGTGCGTTGCGTATAATGACCGAAGACCATGCCGCAGTGTTTGGAGAGCGGGAAGGACTATGTTGTCAGCGAAGCTAGTGATAAGCAGCTCGAAAGACGGACATATTGCTCAACGCGCAACGCATATTTATGAGGAAAGCAAAACTTCACTCTTTGTGTTTGTTCGCTATCTTCCTCAACTTGCCGTGTTCATTCGCACTCTGATGTACAGAGTCACCGTGACCCACAAGTGCCACTTATGAGGTCTCCAGCTTTCTCTAGCGGCTGGGTTTCTGCGATAAAGTGCAGCATTTTTTTCCTTTGATAAGGAGGCCATGTTTGTGCGGTGATGCGCCCCTCTGAAGGTGCTTACTTCTTTAAAGTGTTAATTAAAGCGCATTATTGTGCCCTTTATAGGGTGGCATAGTAAGGCAGCCAGATAGAGAAAAGAGCGCCGTCCTCACTTTGTCTGACACACGCACGCACGCGCGCACGCACGCACACTGAGCGGCGTGCTTCGAGCTAGGCTGATGGATGCATGCACACACACGAAACGCGCGCGTTCGAGCGCAGCTTTCAACGCGGAAAAACCTGGCGACAACAAGCACGTAACCACAGCAGGCAAATGACACCGATTTCATTGTTCATTCTTTTTTTAAACTTTTCGCATTTCGGCGTTCGTAAGTAGTTTTCCAGAAAAGAACAAAAAGCGAACATTGAGGAAAAGGAGGGAATAACTCTGATAATAAACCACATTTGGTACCTTCAATCAAAACTAATGACAAAAAAAAAAGAAGTGGAGAGAAAGAAATGAGAAAGAAAGCAACGAAGCCGAGTGCGGTGGCACTAGCCTGCGATGTATGCCACTGTAAAACAATGGTTGATTTCACCCGCCTACGTCACGGCATGCTAAGACAATGAAGAGCGTACCGCCGCCTCATGAACGGCGGAGCGGGTCGAAAAGTGGCGGAAAGGGCGAGAGAGGTGACTAACGCGAGAAACGTTATAACGTATCGTGCTCGCACCTCCGGTAGCCACATTTCGCGACCGTCGCGCACAGAGCCACGAACGGAGTTCGCACGTGCAGCACTGCAGGCCACCACTCCGTGTCAGGAGTTTTACACCCGACGTCGCCTTTTCACCATGACAACGGTAAGATCTGTAGCGTGCCCCAGTACTTACGAAGCGGCGTGCGAAATTCGACGGCCGTCAAGAAAGGAAGAAAATTCAATGTCTCGGTGGGAAGTCTTGAATTTCAAATCTTGAGCAAGTCTTTCTTTCTTCTTTTCTGTCTTCTTTTTTCATTTTAGAAAATTGCTTGGTGTGGATGCGGGCACTGTTCTGACACTAGATAACAGCCAAGAACTTCCGCTACTTTGGATAAGCGCTGCTTTAGACGGGCAGAGTAGTTTGAACAGGGTGGTTTACCCGAGTCTACGACATGGTTATTGAAACAACAGTCCGAGTACCCGTAGTTTCACGTGCAGCCCACAAGACACATTGATTCCATCTCATTTAGCAAAAGCACCGTAACTCCTCTCCCGAAAGCGATCGACAACTGTCAGAGGACAGCTACCCAAAACATATGCGTGCTTCGCGTACCTGTAAATGAGTAATGTCCAGGAATTTTAGACATTAGCCATTCGGTTATATATTGAACTTCCCCATTATGCACGAGCGTAACTCAATGCGCAGCATTAAAAAAAATGCTGTTTTAGAATGCCACCCGAATTTCCAACAACTTTAAATTAGCAACTTCTAGAGGGTACGTTCTTCTAATAACTTGCGTATTTACGGAATTTCTTTGCAACTTTCTTATTGCTTTATAGCAGCGTTTTAATACTGACCAAAACAATGCTATAACGCAGAGAAGATGTTACCGACTCAGCGCCGTAAATGCACATGTTAATAAAGGGGTGTATGCTCTCGACGTTGCTAAGTTAACGTTGTAAAAATTCGGGTGGCCTTCTAAAATATTGTCTTTTAGTTATCACGTTTAATAAGGCCCCTGATTAAGTTACGCTAGTGTACTGCGGTGAAGTTCAACAGATGGATGCATGGATAGTGTCCAAAATTTATGAGTATGATGACAATTAAATTCTTGAAATTTGGTGCTGTTTCGGCACTCCTCCAGTAGTGGCACACTGTGATATTCACTAGTGCTAAGACTCCTAATTTCGAAAATCCTGGTTTGACAGAAGCAGTGATGTAGATCACTCGCTTCCGACTCATCGGTGAGTTCAGTCGAAGATGCATGGAAATAGTTTATAAATGCTGGAATAGAATCAGCGAGTGGATGACCCCGAAGCAATTATCCGGAATGCAAAGGCACTCCGCGAACGGCGTAGGCAGACGTTTTCTGGCGCTGACAGGTTATGATCTACAATAACGCCGAGTGTCTTGACTATACTTCTTTCCGAAGCGTAGTAGTGTGACTCCAGAAAATATTCTGCATACTTTGGAAGGCGGGAAAAGTGAAGGCTAAGTACACAAATTATGCACGGGCACATGCATTCCGATTCGTACACTACTTCCTTCGAAGTCTGTGCTTTCTTACAGAGAATATGGCGATTTCCGTCGACCGTCCATAATGCATTCTTCGAAGGCATCTGGCAAAAAAAGGGAAGAGTACAGGAAAATTTTTTAAAAATAGTCAGCCGCAAAAGACAGCGTAACAGCGTTTGTAACGCTTGCAGAGTACCCCTTCTTGACAACATACCGGTTTGTAATATAAGTGATTGGACATTCTGAAAAAAAAAAAAAGGTTTTCAGTGCCTCTGTCCGATTCGCTGTCGCTAGAAACACTGGTCGTTCACGTTCAGAATTTATGCTCCCTTAAGGAAAAATAATTTTGAGACTTCAAGACTTCATTCCTCAAGCTGCACGCTCATCAGCTTCTCATGAGCTGACACCTGTTAGCCCATGGAAAGTTGAAGCTGCAATAGAGCAGGCGAATGGCCATGGCTTCTATCTTGAGCTTGCTAGTAACGCAAAATAAGAAAGCGTTGCACTCGTTTGGTGTCATGATTATGATACAAGTGCTTTCCCATTATTCAGAAGTGTCAACAGCTATTTAGTTTGAAATTCTTAATGGGCTGCACAGGCACAGTTAGGAACATTTTTCTTTTAGCTTCCATGGGAATATCTATAAACACTGAGAGCATGTAGGATGGTGCCTATATGCTCCTTATAGCCAACTGACAGCAATGTAAACCCTGAACCTATACTCTAGAGGGAAATGGGCAATGCAGTAACTGCAGACTGAGTCAGAAGATAAACTATGAACAGGTATAATGCAGACCGAAATCGTTCTACGGTTGTTCATTTGCTAAGTCATCGAAATAGAAGTATCAAGTAACACGCGCTGCGTGTGCATTGGCGCTTTGTTGTCTGCATGAGACTTACCCCCCACCTAAGTCTTGTGGTCACGCGCTCGCAGGAGCGAGGACAGGCTGATCTTACTCGTTACTTTGATTGTGGGTTTCGTGTGCGCTACAAATGCCTGCAGTCATCTAGTGAGCCACATAAGTTTTCTTAAAATGCGACTTTGACTAGGAAATCCCATTCCTTTATTTTTCCCGCTGATCACTCTACCTCCTTTCGTTTTTTTTTCTTTTTATAATAAAGTTCAGCAGCATGTTACACTCCTGTAACACATGAAGACGAGAGCCTGCTGGGCACGCTTGGTAATGCATTAAGTTATACGATCGGAGGGGTCATACTTCTTGCAAGACATAACGCGTCGCCATGCGAAGCAAACGTGTAGCAAGCCGTTGTCTGCGTTGTCCGTTGTCCTCTGTACGTTGCCGTCTCTTTACCCACCGTGGATGCTTAGTGGCTATGGTGTTGAGCTGCTAAGCACGAGGTGGCGGGATCGAATCCCAGCCCCGGCGGCCGCATTTCGACGGGGGCGAAATGGGAAAACTCCCGTGCACTTCGACTTCAGTGCACGTTAAAGAACCTCAGGTGGTCCGAATCATTCCAGAGTCCCCCACTACGGCGTGCGTCATAATCAGACCATGGTTTTGGCGCGTAAAACCACATAATTCTTTTTTCTTTTTGCCATCTCGCATTGCCGCGTTGCTGCTTTCGCAGTTCGGTGTCTTCGGCACGTTTTCAACGCTTAGCTGCGGCTCGCGCCAACGACGTTTCTCTTCGAGTTGACGTTGCATCGAGGGGAAAGCAGCACTCGCGGTCGAACGCCTTGCTCCCGTCCCTTCACACGTCGTACCTCGTTTCCCGCTTGGCGAGCATCCTCGGCCATAGCGTACTTCCGAGGGGGGTATGCAATGCTTTATCGATCGTTCGGATACTTGTTTTGAGCTTGCTGTTTATTGATACGTATGCTGTTCAGTGTGCCGTATGGGTGATTTCGATGACTGAATTGTTCGCTTCAGTTTGCTGAGCGCTTGTAGCCTCTGTCTTAAGGGTGCATGAACCATTGCATTTTCTTGCTTGCTTAAGGGGTAGGAGCCATAGCATTTTTGCTTGACTATGGAGGTATATGCCATTGCTGATGATTATATTTTTTGTCCCACTCGACTAGACGCCGCGCTTTTTAGGCATGAGTCATTGCAACGAGCCACTTTAGACTTTCGCCATAATATTTTGCTCGCATTTTCACGGCAGCAGTGCCGTGAAAAACGTTTCTTCGTATATTCAAAAAGTGTGTCTAAAAGTATTCTTTCAAAACTCTATTTTCGATGATTTCGCGACAATACCTTATTTGGTTAGTAGAATAGAAAATGAAGGTTAAAGTTCGATTTCTCGTTGCGAACCATAAACTTAGCGCTGGTACGTCAATGTGACGTCACGAATTTTTGTCCTTTTTCAACCTTTTTGTCCGCGCTGTGGCAGCTGATGTCTTCAGATATAAGGAACGTGTCCTATACTTAGCAGTAAAATTAACTTTTCAACATTCTAACTCTACAGCAAAATTCGTGCCAGCGGGAGAGTTCTATATATTTACAGGCTGTTGTAAGTTCTTTTGTTCGAGAGGGTTTAATGGGAAGTTTGTTGGGAAGTCTTCTTGTAAGCACAAAATAGGTCTCTGCTATAGGATCTCAGTGTATAGTAGTGGTGAGACTGAGAGGATAATGTTGTAACAAGTAGAGTCGGCCGAGGACTTGTTTTGTTGTTTCTAAACACCGCGGAAACTAAGGCTATCCCTTGCCTTAAAAGAATAATAAACGTAAAAAATAAACGACAAGAAATAAACGAAACATAGGAAACAGCATTCCGTGTACTTGATCTCCGGCGTCAACATTCGAAGAAAAAAAAACAAGGTTTATATGGGCCACTTAGGTAATGCTCAAGACGTCATGTTACGGACGAGGGTTCATGCACTATCTAAAAATAACGTCTGCCGATATTGTTGTGAACAATAAATATGCACGACTAAGTAGCGTCAAAGATAGAGTTTGTTGGTTCTCCATGCTCTATAATGTAACAGGATGCAATAGGATGTAATGTAATGACTTAGGAAAACAACTAAAACGGAAGGCTAGAGAACAGACAAAGGCAAGCGCTGACTTTGAACTCTGAGTGTCAGTACTTGACTTTGTCTGCTCTTCGGTTTTTGTACCGTCCCAAGTCGTGCTGTTACATTCTGCTTCACATTGCAGGTGGGGCTCCTCTAAAATGTTGCTTTCGAAGCACCTGGCACAACGTTTAAACGTTCCGCCATCAGATGCGCAGGTTCATTCATCGCTGCCCCTGTTTTCCAAGCGTGCGATGGAAAACTGCAATATCATTTGTTCTGAGAGTTATTATACGGAGGCCTTCAACAAAGCGTTGTGCGTGCAGGAATTCCTTCGGCAAGCTGTTCTCAAAGTTGTAAGAACGTTAAGAGACTCACGAATTATCGAAATAAATCTGAACATTTCAAGTGGACTCGACAAAGTTACACTTTCTTTCCTTCCGAGAAGGGTCGAATACAGCAGGGACATACCGTTAGCCTTCTTGAGGCCGCTAATCTCGTCATCACGGATAAAAGGCACGGACAAAGGAAAACGGTAGCATCTAGGCGAAAGGTAACGGCACGCTGGCAATAACTGTCTGCATCGTCTCATGGCCGTGCCGCTTTAATTCGCTTATAATGCCTCCCTTCCCATTGCGCAAGCAGCGGCAACGCGGACAGCTTTCACTGTGGGAAACAATGGCCGTCTCTGGGTTGAGATAATGTTACTTTCACAAGTAGAAGGCGCAGGCTGGACACCCTGTTGTCCGCCTGGACGGAGTTATATTGTTCAAAACCTTGGGACGCCAGCCAAATTGGAAATGGTGACTCTCGGCTCGACCGCTTTTGTCTCTGGCACGTCTAGAGACTGATGCATCTCGCGCCTCGCAGATCGTGAAAGAATGAGAAGCTTAATTTATGCGAGGCCGTGCTATCAAGTTTGCAGCTTTTCCTATAGAGAAGCCGATATTTATCGTCTGATAACTAGAGGAGAATGGGCGCAAGAAATCGAGAGCTAAAGGACGCGAAGCACAAGCCAGACATTACTCTCCACATTTCGCGGGGTTAACTTATCAGTCGGAAAAAGATTACTACGAAATTCGTACATCGCTTAAAATACCGCATTTAGATGTCCCTTAGCTGTCCCTACAAATGACTCATTGACACTTTGATAGTTATAATAGTAAGTCTCAAGTTAGATAATTATTTACAGTTACCTAATTAAATATCAGTAACAAAAAAGTTACTGGCGGCTACTCCACTCTACTGGAAACAATATGCAAAGGGTTTTCTTCTAGTTACGCATTCCTCTTTTTTTTCTTAAATCGTGGTGCATGATAGTTCATTGGGACACCCTGTATATATTTATAACCTCTGCATGCAACTGACGATATTTCCCTCCTTAATAAATGTTGCAAATTACTAGAAATGCTTTATTTTCCATGAGTCGTTAGCATTGCTCATTGGAAAGAGAAGCCATACTGAGACACATACCATTCACGTGCACTTTACACGCCATTGATAAAAGACTGCCGAAGGGGTCACTGAAGTCTACAGGTTTTTTTCAGGGTCAAAAAAACACGCAAAGCAATTTGGAGTGAGGTGAATATACAGCAACATATTCCTTCTCTAGGAATAGGCTATCCATACCTTTAGAAATATTTGTTAATTGACTACCTCCTCTTCTTTTAAAAATATAATAAAATTTGTCCTGTGTATATATTTAAATATATTGTTATGTACATGATATTGACAGTGGAAATAAAAAAAAAATACGTTGAAGCGAGGAAATACGGATCACGCAGCCGCCGCTAGTGCTTCTAATGCGCTTGTACTCCTATTGTCAGCATTTGCAAAAATAAAGCGAAACCATATATATATATATATATATATATATATATATATATATATATATATATATATATATATATATATATATATATATATATATATATATATATATGAATTAAATGTCATGCACGTCCGCCACAACAGTGATGCAGTAAGCTATCGGGCACAATAAAATTATAAGTGAAAAAGTAGAGGCAAGTCAAAAGATACATCAAATGATGCGGGTCACAAAACTCTGGTAATGATACTCTAGGTGTGTGCTTACGGGGAGGGGGGGAGGTCAGCTTCGGCATCGCCAGCGGGGGCTCTGACTCCCTCCCTCCCGCGGCTGCAGTCTCTTAAAGGTAGGCGCTTGCTGGGATGTCGGTGCACCTTAATGGAAAAGAAACTGCGGTGTGATAAAAACTAACGCTGTACCTCATAGCCAATGTGTACGAGGGCTTTGGGACGTAAGATATAGACTACATGGGTCATGCCGTTCTACTAATGTAAACTTGATATGCTGCGAACAACAACAACAACAACAACAACAACAACAACAACAACAACAATAATAATAATAATAATAATAATAATAATAATAATAATAATAATAATAATAATAATAATAATAATAATGTTTATTCGCATCACTGTAAAAGGTACATGATTCTGCAGCCCGGCAGAAAAAGCAGTCGTATCCACAGCCTGACAAGGCGCCACTGGGTCCCGAATTGGCAGCTCCAAACACAGAGATATACGCGTACAAAATACGCACAGATGATTGAAACTACTAAATATGCTTTATATAAATATGATACGTCTTTTGAGCAAGACATATACGCATCGGTACCATCTCAACACACAAAGAAGTGGCAGAACTCGGAATGAATAAAACATACAGTAAGAACATGAAAGAACATGCCGTGTGTCGCAGCTAACTTTAGCCACGTTGTTCAACGAAAAAAAAGAACACTGTGCAAGAGACATTTATGAGACCTACGGTGTCTGACGACCGAACGCGGGTCGCAGGTCTTCAAATCATATCTTGCATAGTGTTTTTTTTTTTTCGTTCAAACAGCTTGACTAACATTAGCTGGGACACCCTATATATAGCCTACAGACATACTGAAGTGGTCATGTAACTCTTTAAAGGTGATATTTTCACATTCAATGTTTTGTAATTCAAATAACAAAGCTGCTAAAGTTGATGGATTATCAAAGCCAAAGTTTTTCAATGCATGATTCACCAGCATAGCCTCTGTAGGAAGTACGCGGACAGGGCATTTGTTCTGAAACCTCTTGTTTCACCTGGTAATGTTATCAGGTCGCATGGGCTCAACCACGCGCAGTTCGGTGAATTGCTGAAGCAGGCGGAATCTGAGTTGAGGGCCTGATGTATTACACGGCAGTTCGGTGGCTGAGCAGCGGAAAAGTGTTGTCTCGTCCCTTTAACCTTAGGAAAGAACGAGTACCTTGAACAAAAGAAACCGGCTCGAGCCACTGCCATCCTGTAACGAGTTGCTCTGGATATTGGCATTTTGCGTGGACTTACCAGCCGGTACGAATAAGCTTAATCTGAAGCTCCAAGGAGAGGCACCCTTATTCAGGACCTGTGCATGGTTGTAAAAGGCTTCTGCTCAAGAATGCAGCATTTTTCAGAAGCAGATGTAAAAATCGAAGAGTATTAGTTGAAGCGCGAAATTGACACAGAGTACAGGAAACCAGACATTGATCCCTGAGTCCATTTCGCGCTTCCCCTCTCCTCAGGGATTACCACCTATCCCGGTCCCAAACGTTGAAAAATTTAAAGCGGAAGCATTCCCGCTGCTGCTCATCAATTAGGGTGGAGGCTGATACGAAATTTTCTGTCCCTATTTATGACAAGAATCCTAGTTGATCTACGCACACAATTTTGTCAGGGATTCTGTGGCCTTGATGCCAAGAAAGAAAAACTAGAGATTTTCCTAAATCTATTTAGTTGCGATGTCGATTCCCTTCCAGGTTTCTTTTTTCAATTAGAAGCAATTAAACTGCAGTCAAACGACATATTGAAGGACAAGTACAAGGAAGAATATCTAAACAGTTTCTAGAAGTTATTAAGTTCCGAGCAGTGCTGTAACTTAAAGCAATTTGCCCACAGGTAAATGTCAGTTTTTAATACTGCCTAATTTGTAAGCAAACCTTCTTCAGAATGAAAAATGGAAGTTGACATACATGGCTAATTTGTCACACAAGGACCTGAGTTCATTGCGTATTATTGTCTCATTAAACGTGCCACCACATGTCACTGAAATCATAAAGTCCCAAGTACCAGGTCCAACACTCACATTTTGCCCCGTCCTATACGTATTGACAACGGGACGCAATTTTCATGCATTCAAGTAGAGTACAATCTGCTTAGTGCTCTGTGCGGAATTTTTCTGTCGACACATCTTTCGCCATTTCTACATATGGCAATATTGCAAATACGTAATTGAACAATGTAAAAATGGGAATATTTTCTTTCCTCCTGAATTTTTTTGGTGACCATATTACCCATTTATATATTGGCGTCATTCTGACAGTTCCTATTTTCTTAACCGGCCTCTTGTGTTTAATATGCTCGAATTTGTATCCGTTGCGATTGGTGCCATTCTAATAGTACAGTACCATAAATTTTACGTTGTATTCAGAGGCCACCATAGCTTTTAGTCGAACATATAAAGGCTTCGTAATTATGCCAAACTCCTTTCCGACCTCATGCATATTGTGCTTCGTGTACAGATAGCGCAGAGCGAAAAAAACACGGACGAAGGAGGCGCTCGTGAGCAGGACGGGCGCAATGTTGGTCCGCGTTTTCTCACGCTGCTCTGTCGATATCCAAAGAATGAGCCAAATAGCCTAAACCAAAGTTTTATGCTCCTCGTGCCTCGTTCCGGTGTTGTAGCACGTTGTCATAGCCGCATATTTGACCTCCTCTTTTGTGTCCCTGTGCATCCTCCCACACGCACTCAGTGCTTACTCTCTCCCTTTTTTACTCTTTCAATTCCCCTTTGCCCACCCCAAGTGTAGGGTAGCAAAGCGGGTGCTCGTCTGGTTGACCTCCGTGCCTTTCCTGTTCTCTCTCTCTCTCTCTTTCATCTCCTCTTCTCTGTAAATATTGTGAGATTCCTACGCACTATAGAAGGCATTTATGCTCCATGTGTTCAATGTCGCAAACATACAGTGCACTCATAATATAAATATGGAGCTCCCAAATAAATAAGCACTTACTACACGTTGTTTTTTAACCTTGTCTAAGAATCTGCGATGAAAGGCCTACTTTTTAGGGCTTTCATTTGTCTCGATGAACTGTCGAGTAATTCATTAGTGGCTAAGTCACGATTACCTTTTTTTTTTAAACCAGGTTATCCTGCTCAACCCTGCAAGCTTAGGGTACCATCTGGAAATGTTTGTGCTCGCCTAAAGATAACCTCTTGAAGTAGCTCGTCTTCGTAAAGAGTAAGGTATCTAGTACACAATGATCATTGTTCATAAACACTCTCAACATTGGCGATGTGACATCTGACACCTACACACTCCCGCAAAGGGGCATCTCGCAAGGAGCAGAGCTCTCACCAACACTGTTGAACTTAGCAATGTGTCGCACACACGGAGCTTTGCTTCCCATACCACACATACGTTACACACTGTGCACCGATGACTTAACCATATGGATCTACAAAGGCCCTCGGGGGAAAATGAAGGACACCTCGCAGCGCGCGCTAGATGTAGCCCAAGCGGCAGCTGCGAGCATTGGCCTGGAGTGCTCCCCGGAAAAGTCGCAGCTGCTTGTTGGGCACCACCACGTGCTGGAGACCCCCTCCACCCCCCATCACTCTACACAACAAAGGAAAATACCTTCCCCAAAGACATAATATCAAAGCAATAGGCATACACGTGCCGCGAAATGGAGGGGATTGCGCGACTATTCAGCACTTGCTAAAGCAGGGTGAACAGGTCTTGAACATGACGAAGGGCATTTTCCAATCGCCAGCGTGGGCTTCATGAGACAGACATGCTGCGGCTGCGTGACGCCTTACTCTTGTCTCGCCTCCGCTATCACGCACCACACATTAGACTCACAAAGGCGCAGTACAACAACCTAGGAACCCTCGTAAGCAAAGCCACCATACTAGCAATGGGAGTGCCGACCAGCACAAGCACGGAGCTCGTAGACAAGGCAGGTAACCATAACACCTTATAGAAAAGCTTATAAGCACACACAAACGTGGGCAGGGTATTAGATTGAACAGCACCACATCAGGCAGAAGAATTCTTCAAACGCTGGGTTTCAAACCCATCAACAACCCACCGCCTGCTCCGCCGCTCGGCAAAAATGCCCGAGCACTTCTCACAATAGCCCCCATACCAAGGCACATGGACCCCCAATGAAACAAAGAACGCAGCGCACAGCGCATCACGTACTACAACGAGTACATTCAACACGCCAACATCCACGCCTGCCTGTATACCCATGCTGCCATCAACAACAGCGCAGCAGCCATAGCCGTTACCGATCACCGCCGTACGATCACTCACACGCAAACGATCAAAAAGAGGGAACCACAGTGGGCTGAGCTTGCCGCCATCATCAAGGCAATTGAACTGCCCCTAGTCACCGCGAAGAGATAAATCATACTTATAGATTCGACCAACGCTTGCCGGGTACTTCAGAGCGGACAACTTCCCAAAGATTACTGTTAGGCAATCCACAAACACCTGCACCGGCCCACTGATGTGATCTGGATACCGTGGCACGCGGGAATGGAGGGCAATGAAGGGAGTAACCTGCTCACCCGAGAAACCCTGCGCCGGGCCCCCTCCAGCCCCTGCTCAGGAGGTTGACGCAGCTATTTAAAATAGGAAATTATATTGTGATTAGTTCGAATAAAGGTTTCAGGCAACACCCAGCACCGTTACTCCTTCTTAAAATTTACTTTCACTCATTAAATATTATGGGGTTTTGCTAGCCAGAACCATGATCTGATTATGAGGCGCACCGTAGTGGGGGACTCTGGATAATATGGGGTTAATTAATATGCACCTAAATCTGAGTACACAGATGTCATCGCATTTCGCCCCCATCGAAATGCGCCCGCCGTGGCTGGTATACGATACGTGACCTCTTGCTTAGCAGCCCAACACCATAACCACTAAGCAACCACGGCGTGTGTCTTTCATACATATATACATGATTCTTTATTGTCCGGCCCTCGAGACCACGGGCCCTATAACGTAAAAGTATTCCAATATGTTTTTATTCCAGTCTCCTGACGTCGAATCTGCGTAACCACCGGCGCAAGCACCGGGCGGTCACCCGCATGGTTGTCTGAACAGACCAATCAAACGCTCTCCTCATTCATAGGAGGTCACTTTTGTTTGCTTGAAAAACGAATAACATTGCCTATACACTGAGCGGCTTGTCGTATCTAATTGGCTGCCAAGAGGCAAGGAGAATGCTCAAGTGGAGAGGGATTCGATGGGGCAGAGCCAGTGCACTGAAAAGCGA